>NW_020664420.1:11390132-11390677 GCF_002925995.2 Terrapene triunguis | reverse complement strand
CCCCCTCCCAGGTTTGAGAGCCTGGGAGGGAGGGGGAGATCCCGAGCGGCCGCAGGGCACGAAACAGCTGTTTCGTGCGCCGCTGCTCCCCCTCCCTCCCAGACTTGAGAGCCTGGGAGGGAGGGGGAGAAGCGGGGCCTGCGCTGCGGCCACTCGGAGTCTCTCCCTCCCTCCTAGGCTCTCAAACCTGGGAAGGAGGGGGAGACTCCGAGTGGACGCGGCGCGGGCACCGCTTCTCCCCCTCCCTCCTAGGCTTGAGACCCTGGGGGGAGGAGGCAGGGCTGGGGATTTGGGGAAGGGGCGGAGTTGAGGTGGGGCCGGGGGTGGGGTAATTAAAGAACGGGGGGGGGGGGGGGCGGCCAAAATTGTTTTTGCTTTGGGCGGCAAAAATCCTAGAGCGGGCCCTGCCACTGACTTATTTTAAAATTTTGTTTTTTTTTTTTTTTTTTTTTTTTTAAACTATGTCTGTCATCCCATACAACCTAGGCCCCTTTAAGCCTTGTTCCGGAGGCAGGCATAGCTCCAACAGAGCAGATCCATTCTTG
>NW_020664420.1:11326062-11390032 GCF_002925995.2 Terrapene triunguis | reverse complement strand
TTTTTTTTTTTTTTTTTTTAAACTATGTCTGTCATCCCATACAACCTAGGCCCCTTTAAGCCTTGTTCCGGAGGCAGGCATAGCTCCAACAGAGCAGATCCATTCTTGGAATGGATATGGATTCTCCTTAGACCTATCTGCAGTGGATTCTGAAATATGAAGACTTTCCCTGTTGCACTCTGGGAAGGATTTGCCCCCCTCCTGAGAGCCATGCACCACTTCAGTTTTACTTGAGCCTGAGGATTTAAGTGGAGCATCTTTAAGGCCTCTTCACAGGGGCCTTGATTTACACAGTCTAACACAGCTGAATTTATTTTGCATTAGCCTTCAGGTAATCAAAAATAAATGCACACAACTCTACTTCTGTTAATCACTAGGAACGTGTTTGCTGTCTCCAGCAATAAAAATCTGCAGTTGATTGGCTTTATCCTCACCTTGCAGATACCTTGCAGGAGCTGTGTTTTATGCCTCTGGGCCACACAACAGGCAATCCTTATCTTAAGTATTCCACCAAGGAACTTCTAAGGTTCTCTTTTTAGAAGGATTCATGCAAAAAAAGAAGTACTCTTCCTAGGCCTAGCTAATATGCAACCTAAAAACCTAGTTTGGGCAAACAGAACAAATGGAACACAATACTATATCGTCCTGATATCTTTATTTGAGTTGTTGTTCTCACCCCATAATTTTTCTTGAGCAGACTTCTTACTTAATCCTTCTCATAAGCAGCAGTAGATATGACAACTGTCTGTCTTCACCTTGGAGGACACTGAGAGAAAGTGATTCAATCCCTTCAGTGACTTCTCCTGGCCTTCTGCACCATTTTCAAGCTCTTGATTTTCAGGACTCGGCACAACTGCCCTCTTGCCTATATCTAATCAGACACCTTCCTAAATCCTTTCCTGCATGATTCATTTTGCCAAAGCCTCCACTTGACTGCTTCCTTCAACTCATTCTTCCATTTGTGCCTTCTCCCCTTATATCTGGAAAGTTCTTCCTTGATCTTGTGCACCAAACAACCAGCATTCCACTACTGAAGCCTCTCCTGAAAACCTGTGTTTTCCTCAAAACCACCAAGTCCATCGGAAAATTAATTTATGTACCCATGCAAATATTTATAGAATAATACAAAGTAGTAACTGACGTTGCACTCCATATGTTTTATGGAAATATGCTAATGAGCGTGAATATAATGTAACTGGAATATGCTTCATGCAAAAGATCTCTTGTAAGGTATCATTACAAAGCTTATAATCTACTGAGTGTTCGTCCTATTTGTATGTATGTATCATTCTTGTATCTGAAGCTAGAAATATAAAGTATAACTCTGAGGTACTATTGTAATATGCAAAGTGTGGGTCATTGATGATGGTTTAGAATCTTGATGGCTCCCATTGACTAGGACAATTGGTTGTAAATGGCTCTGTTTATCTGCAAGCCTTCCTGTTTTCCTGTAAGCCAGCCCAGGGAGAATGGAGGCTGGGGGGTCTCACAGGACATGTGACCATGTCACATGATGCTGAAATCCATCTTAAATCTGATACTTTTCCATTTAGAAGGAGGGGTGGGGACCCAGAGAGACAAAAGATTCCCGCTTTGGGCCAAACTTATAAAAGGGGGTGGAACAGAACAAAGGGTGGCCAGTCATGAGAAATCTCCTAGTTACCACCTGAGCTGGAACTAACAAGGACTGTACCAGGGGAAAGGATTGGGCCCAGACTAGGAAGGAGTTTAGTCTGAGAAAGAAATTTATAGGAACATCTCTGAGGGTGAGATTTTACCTGTAAAAAGATTCTTAATGTATTAGGCTTAGACTTGCGTGTTTTTGCTTTATTTTGCTTGGTGACTTACTTTGTTCTGTCTGTTATTACTTGAAACCACTTAAATTCTACTTTTTATACTTAATAAAATCACTTTTGTTTATCAATTAACCCAGAACATGTGATTAATACCAGGGGGAGCAAACAGCTGTGCATATCTCTCTATCAGTGTCTACTATCAGAGGGTGGACAATTTATGAGTTTACTCTGTATAAGCTTTATACAGAGTAAAATGGATTTATTTGGGGTTTGGATACCATTGGGAGCTGGGTGTCTGGTGCTGGAGATAAGAAACCTGCTGAGCAGTTTTTGGTTAAAGTCTGCAGATTTGGGGGTGTGGACCAGACCTGGGTCTGTGTTGCAGCAGGCTAGCGTGTCTGGCTCAACAAGGCAGGGTTCTGGAGTCCCAAGCTGGCAGGGAAAATGGGCTCAGAGTTAAAGTCAGCACATCAGGCGACGGTCCCAAGGGGGTCTCTGTGACCGAACCTATCACAGTGACTACTGGGAAAGTTCACAATGCAACTAGCTTTTACTACCTCTCAATCTTTGTGATGATGTCTCACCTTTTCAGGAAAGAGAAGGTTGGGGTGGAGGTTGACAACATAGTAGTGCTAATAGTAGTTAACTAGCAGGGAAGGAGCAGGAAGGTGTAAAACAGGACTACAGCTGCTTCTGCCTCTTGAATGTAAGGCCTTGTCTACTCTACAAAGTTTTTGTCAGCAAAAGTTATGCCACTTTAATTAAAGAACTTTAATTAAACTGCTGTTACATGTCCACACTAGCTCTTTGTGTCGGCAGAGCGCAGCCACACTAACAGCTCTTGCATCGACACAGAGAGCAGTGCACTGTGGTAGCTATCCCACTGTGCAACTGGCCGCTTTGGGTGCTTTGGGAAGGGTTTGCAATGCCTCAGAGGGCAGATCCAGCATCGCATGATGCAGATTTCTCAATCCCATCATTCTAGGGGCATCCTCGTAGATTTCAGTTGAAAAGCGGCTGACAATGTGTCAGAGGGGAGAGGAGAGCGGTGGGGGGGGGGGGTGAGAGGAAGTCAGCAGACTGACTGATCTATCCTGAGGCAGGGGAAGAGGACACCCCTCCCCACACCAGCCCCCGGCTGTGCTCCGTACAGCAGTCTTCCCCCCCCACCCCCGCTCCCCTTCCTGGCAGAAGCAGCCCACTCTGCTTGCCTGGCTATAGTTCTGTGATTCCATTCGAGTTCTCTCACATCCTCTCAGATGCCGGGAGCCACATCCTGAGCAGCTCTGTGAGCTCTCCCTGCTGAGGAATGTTAAAGCAGCATAGCAATTCCTCCCCCATCCGCCCCCCACTCTCCGCAGCGGCAGTCTGCCTGTTTGTGTGCTCCTAGTGCAGGGGAGAACAGCAGCATCCCACGTCAATGGTTTGCTCTATGTTCCCCCAAAGGGAGCAGCAGGCTCAGCTGTCAGATACTTCCTGGAGCTTTGAAAGAGGAGAGGCGCATGCCTGCCGGGCAGCAGAGATCAAAACAGTGAGCAGAGCAGTCACGGCAGGCATAGGCGCTGACTTCCCCTCTGCCAGGTGGGCGCTCGACCCACCCCCCCCCCGCCCCTGCTGTGCTGCTTCCCACCCTTGCACCGTCCTGGCCCCACCCCAATTCCACCCCTTCCCCAAAATCCCCATGCCACCCTGCCTTTTCTCACCCCAGGCCTGTCCCCTTCCCGCCCCCATTGCCCTCCCTTCCCCCAAGTCCCTACCCCTGCCCTGCCTTTTCTCCGCCTCCTCCCCTGAGCGTGCCGCATCCAGACTTCTCCCCATCCCTCCTGGAAAGTCCTAAGCACCGCCAAACAGCTGTTAGGCGGCGGGGGAGGAAGCGTTGGGAGAGAGGGGGAGGAGCGGGGACGCAGTGCACTTGGGGGGGAGAAGGAGGTGGGGAGGGGGGAGCTTGGCTACTGGTGGGTGCGGAGCACCTGCAAATTTTTCCCCGGAGCACCCACAGAGTAGGCACCTATGACAGCAGGCATTGTGGGATACTGGGGGAAGCCAGTTATGTCGACATAACAAACAGCAATGTCTATATTCTGATCTTTGTCTCTTTAACTTTGCTGCAAAAAGCGTTATGCATCTCGTTGAGGTGGTTTTATTGTGTCAGCAAAACAGCAGAGCTTTGCCGCCAAAAGTGTGTGTGTGCATCTCCTCTGTTTTATCAGCCAAAGGCAACTTTAGCCAACAAAACTTTGTAGTGTACATGAGGCCTAAAGGACTAGCTTCCAGAAAAGCATGATGAGAAAGGTGTCTATAAAAGAGTGAATCTAAGGCCTTGGGTACACTAGAAAATTAGGTTGATATAAATATCTCACTCAAGGGTGTGAAAAATCCACACTCTTGAGCGGTGTAGATAAGCTGACCTAAGTCTCCATGTAGACAGCACTGGGTCAAAGGAAGAATTCTTCCATCAATCTAGTTATACCACCTCTCGAGGAGGTGGATTACCTACACAAACAGGAGAATCCCTCCCATCAGGGTAGGTAGTGTCTACACTACAGTGCAACGGCAGCACAGCTGCAGGGGCATAGCTGTGCCGCTGTAGTGTTTTAAATTTAGACAAGCTCTCAAAAGGCAATCTGAGAGGGAATAGTTTTTAGGGAAGAAGTTGCATTTCCCCCTTCCTGAGTGACAGGGATCTGTGCAAAAGTCATCCCGACAAAACACTTATATGGTTTTTGGTTTCCTTTGCTACTATAAAGCTTTATTTAAAAAAAAACCACAAAAACAACCTAGGTGAGTTGTGGATATCAGCTATTTTCTGTGCTTAAAGTTTACTAACATTGCACCACAATTCCCTTCCCCATTTAACATCGCCTCCCATCACCCTCAGTGTCTCTAGTCCTTTTGTTTTAACCTAATTTTAAACTAACCCTTCCAAGAATAGCTCTTCCACCATGCATCCCTCTGTAAAGCACAATGTATGTCTCTAGTACTATAAAAACAATAATTCACATTGCTAGAGAGAATTCTCCAGTAAATCCTTGAACAGTGACAGAATCAGAGAGGTCTGAAGGCTCTCTCAATTGGCTTTGAATGCTGACTTAGAAAGAGCAGTAGAACCTTTTCTGTCCAGTGGTTTCAATACAGCTCTCATCCAGAGTATGTCTATGTGAAGTTTTAGCTCTGAAGTTACCAGGACGACCGCAAATGAAAAATGAATAACATACGCAGTTCAATAATCACCAAGACTGGTCAATGAATAGTATCATGGATCCCAACCCTACAGATATATCAGATGCAGTCCTTTTGACTTCAGCAGCACTGCCATAAGTTTACAGGACCAGACCCAAGGTTGATATCTGCATCCTGAATTGCACTAGAAGAAAACTATAGTGCATTAGCTTTTCCTTTTTGGTTAAAGAAACTAATTCTGAAAATCAGACTCTGAAGACATTTTTAAAAATTATTTCCTCCAAACAGCTATGTCAGGGGATATTTAATTAGGAATCCTTTTTAAACAATTACTGAAAAACGATTTCGTTATTTATGGTCAATGTTTAGACTAAAAGAGGATGCTTTAATTACAAGATTATTATTTTCTCATTGGTAATGATTTGGCTCATTAGAATTCTAATCCCTTTCCTTCATTTTACAGACTGCTGTAACCTTTCTGGTGACTTTGATAGTAAAATTACCCACTTAGGACCTGATCCTGTGAGCTGCTGAGCGTTTCCTGGGGGGTTCACAGCACCTTAAACATCTGTGGACTACTAACAACGTCCAGGGCACTCAGCACCTCCTACAATCAGGTCTTTCTAGAGAATATAACTGCACAGTGAGGCAATGACTAGTGTAACATTCAGCCAAATAAAAACAGTGAGCTAGCAACAAATTGTTCCTCATATTAGGTGCATGTTTAATGCTTGGTGATCACTCAAGACACTTGCACTGTTTCATCTTTGTGGCCTCTTAAGGATGAGATGTTTGATTCTAATTACACAGTATATCACAGAAGTGTCTAGCAAGCAGAATTCAAATAACAACCAGCTCATATTTTCCTAATATTTCCAACCATTTAACTACTGGGATATTTATAAAACTCTGTCTTCATAGTTTGACATTTTAAAAAGGCACATGAATCATGCACAGAAGTCTTAGCAAGATCAGACACTAATGGAACAACTACTTTTCTTAAAAAAAAAATAGATATGGAGACATAACTACTGAAACAGAGTTACTCTGCAGTGTTATCACTTGAATAGCATAGAAAGAAATAACTAAGATTCTAACCCCCTCCCACACACACACCCCTACAATACAGCTTCAAATTACCACCTCAGTTTACCAATTTTCTGGCCAAAATCTATGCTTATATTTACCCGATAGTCCCAGAGCTATTTTCAGCAGAACGTACTTTTCTCATCTTTTCTACCAGACTACAGCAATTAGAATTCACTCTCTAAGCTCAATATACACTATATAATCAAATCAATGTTCTTTGCAAGATGACATTTTAAGAATGTAATACATTTCAAAACTCTAAACTCTTTAAGGGTTCAGATTTGGGCACCCTTAATAACAATGTATCTTACATCTATGAGTAGCTCTGTTGAAACGTATGAGATTATTCACAGAGCATCAGATTTTGATAGCCTTGTCTTACTCTGAATAGTACCTTACTCCCCAAGTAGCCCCACTGATGAGTAAAGGAGGTAGAATCTGGCCCTAAATATATGTTAAAAAAAAACCCCATAAGTAGCAGTTCTAGAGATGATGGGAAGTGGATGTTAATTTTCTGTTTATTTTCCATAAACCAATACAAACTATTTTCAACAATAGAGTACTTGCAGTTTTAAGTATTAGCATAGTACAGATCTATAGATTTGCTTTAAAGTAATAGCTTTATGCCTAGTAGAATATTTGTTTGAAAGGAATGTATGTTGTATAAGTCCCATGGGCCCATTTAATGACCATTGATCAAGGAAGCTTGATTTATAATATGTATCCCATCAAATAATGAAAACAGGTTTATTGCGTATTGAGAGAGGCTATCTTTTATTTGTCTTATAATGCATTAGTAAATCATAACATATAAGACATCTCTAGAGTGTGGAAAAATATAGGCATTAAAAAACCTTGTTAACCGTGTCTTGCTAGTAACTATCATTTGCTTTTATCAGCTGGAGAAAAAATACACAATAGAATAAGAGAAATTTCAAAAACATTTAACATCCTTCCATCAGAAGAAACACTCTGAAGAGTTACAAAGATTGTAATAGTCACCTACAGGAAGCAAGACTGGTCACCACTTTGATTGCTAGGATAATTATGTACCGCACCAATGTTGTTAGAGGATATTACAAGACAATTGTTTGCTCTTGCCAACTCACAATCAGTTTTGTCAAAGAAGTGGGGTGTGCCCCTCTAGGGGAGCATAGAGGGACTTTCTTGGGAAGGGACGAGTAGCGATGCGAGGCTAGGGTGACCAGATGTCCCAATTTTATAAGGACAGTCCCAATATTTCGGGCTTTTTCTTATATAGGCACCTATTACCCCCCACCCTCCATCCCCGTCCCGATTTTTCACACTTGCTATCTGGTCACCCTATGCAAGGCGCTAGGTGGCAGGATTCAGGTGGCCAGCTCCTGGGCAGTACAGGGCTCAGGTGCCAGCTCCAGCCCTGGGTGGCAATGCCAAGTGGCTCAAGCCAGTCCTGCATGGGGGAGGGGCAGCTCAGCCCAGTCCTACATGGGGAGGGGCAGGTGCGGGGGGCTCAGGCGAGTGGCAACGCCAAGTGGTTCAGGCCAGCCCTGCGCAGTGTCCTGTTTTTACTCTGGGAAATATGGTCACCCTATCACTAGCTACCATCATTGTCCCCAACGGGCTTTGGGGGCATCATCCACCTCCCTTTGAAGACACAGAGTCTTGCCACTGACTTCAATTTAAATAGAAGCAGACCCTTTATTCTGAAATATTTTAAAGGTTTTAAAAGTAACACTTCAGAAAAGATGAAAATCACCTATAATTTTTACAGGTATGAAGACTATTTATTTAAGGAAATAAGATTTTGTTGTTGTTGTTTCCCTCCCTACTCTGCATAAGAGAATTTCACAGTATCTTCATATTCGGTTATTCAAATAAAGCAAATATAGGTAAAAGTGCTCTTATTCCATCTCATAAATGGGGCATATTTACCTCTTTTTATTTCATAGTTTAATATATTTAGTACAAAGGAATTATCTTAAATTAGTCCTGAGACTAATAGTCCACTTGCAGCTTTTACATTTTTTCCTTATCATGGAATTTAACCAACTATGATTATTTCAGAAAAAGTGACTGCAGTATTCGCACCAATAACTCTTCCAAACTAATTAACATGGAAACTCCCTTGCTATCTCCCAAATAATCAAACTGCCAGCCAGTGTCCTTTCAAACTAATCTGCACTATCTCAATGAAGGCAGAGACAAGAGTTTATCCAAGACAGGCAAAGCTCAATGGAATTTATGTGGAAGGTCCTGGGCAGTGATGAGAGAGAGAGAGAGAGAGGTCTAAAATGATTCTGTGTTAAATTTACATGATGTACGAACATCTGACATTTGTGGCCAGATTCTCAGCTGTGAACTGGCCTCTTTGTACCACTAGAGACATACAAAGGGACCAAAAAGTAGGCAGATAATTGGCCCCTGTGGGGTAATGCACACCTGGTGCAGCCATGTCTTCCCTACCCTGTGTATTTCAGAGGTAGGAGTAGATGTGGCTAGATTGTGGGGGACAGAGATTGTGAGTTTAGTTCCAGCAGCCCTAAGGCTGCTCTAAACTGCCAGGACCAGTTTTGAACCAGCCCCAGAATCAGGGAGCCATAACTCTGTTCCTCCGTAGCTTGCTCAAACACCCACTCCAAACTGTGGCTAGTGGACATGGGCCTTTTAACTGTAACTGTTGTTCTGAAAACTTAATGCTTGACCCAGAACCTTTCCTTGTTTTGTTTATATGCTCATTCACTAAGGGTTTGTCTACACTGGCAATTTACAGCGCTGCAACTTTCTCGCTCAGGGGTGTGAAAAACACACACCCTTGAGCGCCGCAAGTTTCAGTGCTGTAATGCACCAGTGTAGACAGTGCACCAGCGCTGGGAGCCATGCTCCCAGCGCTGGGATTTACACCCCTTGTGGAGGTGGGTTTTTTTAGAGCCGCTCTCCTAGCGCTGTGCTGCGACCACGCAAGCCACGTTAAAGCACTGCCGCTGCAGCGCTTTAGTGTTGCCAGTGTAGACTAGCCCTAAGCCTCTGACCCAGTAAAATGCCTATGCTGGTTGCATGATGTTCTCCAACCGTGATTTCTCATTGTACTTTATTTTACTCCACATTGTCACATTCCACATATACATTTCTTAAAGCAATGATATTAGTTTTGCTTTCCTCGTTTTCTTACATAGGCAATACCAACTATTTTCTCTTAATCCTTTAACGCCAATCCAGACCAACACCAAATTAGAAAGATATTCTGGCAGCAAAAATACATGAATGAAATCATTGTGCAAATCAAGGCACTATTTTCTACCTCTAAATAGGTTTATAACCTCATTAAGCCTGGAAGCAAATCTATCTTCTAAAAACACTGCAAGAAGGTTCTGTTGGTCAATACTTTGACTTCTCTGAGAATAGACAGGTACTGGAATTTCTGGCTGACAGTTTTAGATATCTTCCTACAGTATATGTGGAAAAATCACACTGAATCCTCCAATAAAAAGGATTCTCTTGAAATTAGTCCTTTGGAAGCCCACAAAGAGAGAAGGGGGGAAAAAATCAATATGAACAATAGCCTTCATCTTGATTTACTTTACTTGAAATTTCAACTGCTAATAAAAAAAATAGATATGTTCCATGCAATTTAGAGGCATTGTACCCCTGTCACTGGACCTCCATATTTCAGGATATATTAGATTGACTTGCTGTATAAGTTAGTGAATTAAAATAAATATTACAGGCTGTTTAATATTTTCTTGAGCCCCTTCAGAAAGCAAGAGTAGAGAATTCATTATCATCATCAATTATTTTACTAGAGCTGACCTGAGGATGACAACTCTATTTTGAAGCAACTTTCAAAGGTTTCAAAATTTGTTTTCATTCTGTATTGGAACAGAAACAAAACCACATGCACGTGAGCATATGTAGCCTGGTGGGAGACCCATCTTAAGGTTCCTGCTCTTCCTGATTCAGAGCAGAGTTTTTCATCCCAGGTCACTCTAAATCAGGCCACCAGGCTACATAAAGTCTCTCTTTATCTCTCTCCCTCCCCAATGAAAACATCGCTGAAACTGACAAGTCTCTGAAAAACATTTTGGCTTCAATGAAACAGCATATATAGTGAAATTTAATTTTGCCAAAAATGTTCTGACCAGCTCTCACTTTTATTCAGAAGAGTGCTAAGTTCTTTACAGAAGAATCATCTTCTTATAGGAGGATATTTTCAAGTTGCTCAATATTATACAGAGATGCATGACAGTGAAGGGATAATTAAACTTGGTCTTCTCAGGAGAAACTCTTGATAACTACTTGATAGCTACTCTGAATCTTGATAACCAAGAGTCTAGTATTAAAAACACATTTAGCTAAGGGCCCAATCCAATGCTTATTGAAGTCAGAGAGAGTCTTTCCACAGACTTTAAAAGACATTGGATCAGGCCCTATGTTTATGTACACATCAACTGGTGCTATCAAGTTTTGGAGCTGTATATGTTTTTGAGAGGTTTGCCGTCATTTTCGTGTGGGGTATTTGTTTGTTTTCTGGAGTATGGCAAAGTACACATCATTAGTGTAAGCAGAGTCTGAATGAGCTCTCCCCTGACATCCAATGATGAGTAGGGAGAAAAAGACTTTAGGAACAGTCCATATTTGTATAAGCAGCAAAGAGTCCTGTGGCACCTTATAGACTAACAGATGTATTGGAGCATGAGCTTTCGTGGGTGAATACCCACTTCGTTGGATGCATGAAGTGGGTATTCACCCATGAAAGCTCATGCTCCAATACGTCTGTTAGTCTATAAGGTGCCACAGGACTCTTTGCTGCTTTTACAGATTCAGACTAACACGGCTACCCCTCTGATACTTGACATATTTGTATAAACATACCTACTCTACCTAGGTATTCAGCAGGAGGACTGCTTTGCCAAAATGATCGATATTGGCTGGTGTTGGGTTAAATAAAATAAAAATATCTAGCCCTTTTCTGAAATCCTGCTAGTGGACTGAAGATTTTTCATGAAAAGAGAAGAGGAAAATAAGGGTTTTTCCACCAACGTACTATTAAAATCAGAGATTTTTTGTTGAATAGTTTAATTGTAAATAACCAGCTATAGTATTTTTAGAAATATGTTTTAAAAACATTTTTTAAAGTTAAAGACTAATTATAGTTCTCTGAAATTTCTTTACAGGAATGGCATACACCCAGATTAATTAACTTTACTTCCTAAGAACTGGGAGTACTTCCAAATTTCGACTAGTATGATTACTATACTTCCATGCAAAATGTTACTTAAAACCCTGCCTTGGTTAAATGATGTCAGAAATGCCCTTATGTAATTTAAATTTAAACACAGAAATAAATCTCCAGTATGGATTCATAGAATCCAACACCATGTATCTGTCTGATTAGGGCTCGCCAATTGAATGCTATTGGGACTAACCTAACTGGAGTAAAAACACATTGTTAGTAAGATAGTAGTGTTTAGAGGCCACACTCAGCATTAGGGCCCCATTGAGCTAAGCACTGTACGAACTCATAGTAAGAGTCCCTGTGATAAACAGCTTATATTCTATATAGACAAGGCAGTCAAAGGTGGAAGGGAACAAGACAGAACCTACCAGAAGAGCATTGGGAATTCGGGCACAGAGAGATTAAGTGACTTGCCCAAGGTCTCAAAGTAAGGCTGGGACAGAGCTGGGAACTGAACTTTGATGTCCTGAGTAGAGCTGGGAGAAATTTTTCATCCCAAACTTTTTTGCTCAAAAATGCAGATTCGGGTGGGCCAAAAATGTCATGAATTCATACTGAATTTGTCTAACTGTTTTAGTTGAAACTCCCCCCTTCCGCCCACCGCCCATGCTCTGCAAAAAATCCAAAAAATCAAAATATTTGTTTTGGCATTTTCAAAATGAAAATTGTTTCAAATTGAAACATTTCATTTTGAAATTTGCTTCAACTTTCTTTAAAATTTAAGCTCAAAAATAAAAATGTCTTATTTCAGGTCTAACAATGTTTTGGGTTGACCCAAAATGATTTTTTTTTTTTTTTTTTTTTTATAAACTGAAAAATCAGTTACTCATGCTCTACCCCGATTCCCTGTCTAGGGCCTAAATCACAAGACGAACCTTCTGCTTGTCTTCGTCTGATTTTAGACATGATCATATTCTGTTTTCTGTGATGTTTATTGTCCATGAGTATTCCACAATAGTTCCACAGGTTTTAAGAAAAGATCAGACAAATGAAGCGCCCATGTTATCCTTTTGCTTAACTTGAAACAGCTGTTCTACTGTCAGGCATACACCGTGTAGTCCACCTTCAGATATAAAATTCTGTAATGAAAGTATTATGCTAGAAATGGGACAGAGAACTTTCCAATAAATAATCAAATTATAACAGCAACACTTATGAGTCAATCCACAAAGGAACACATTGTATTGCCTGTACTGTTTTTGATATTTTGAATGCCATTCACAGCATTCACCTCATTTATACCTCAGCGTATGTTTTCTTTGATCATTAGGAAATGTTTTGTGCATGCTGCTTGATGCTCATGGTTATTGGATTTAGCATCTATATCTCAGCTAGCAGCAATGATTAGTTATAATGTTTTCCCTGTAGAGATAAAGAGAAGGAAGGCAGAACTGGACAATTCAGTAAGACACTAGAATGATTGTGAAAACAAAACTGGCAAGAGCTATATTTGTAATCTGAAGAGTAGGTAGGGAATGTATATGCATAACTGACCTAAAGAGACATGACCTGGGTCAGATGCCAATGGCTGCATGATCAGGAAATATTGCCTAGAATAAATAAGGCTCCCCTGATGAAGGAGAGCAACAGACTATATATTTCAAAATAACAGAAAAGCTGAAAATAAGGTTTTAAAATATATGGGACTGAAACCACCTGATTATGGATTGCAGTCTACTACATAGATTCCAACATGTACAATTGCCTCCTGGGAGAAAGTGTGGCCTAGTGAAAACCTCTGCCATCTCCCAAAGACAGTCAATGAATGACCGCTGTGGACTTTTTCTTAGGAGTGAGTTCCGCAACCAAAGAAAGCTGAAGTAGGACTGAGTGGACTTGTAGGCGCAAAAGTTTTACATTGTTTTATTTTTGAATTTTTTTTAAACATAATTCTACATTTGTAAGTTCAACTTTCATGATAAAGAGATTGCACTACAGTACTTCTATTTCTTTTTTACTGTGAACATATTGGTAATAAAAAAAATATAAAGTGAGCACTGTACACTTTGTATTGTGTTGTAACTGAAATCAATATATTTGAAAATGTAGAAAACATCCAAAAATATTTAAATAAACGGTATTCTATTATTAGGAGCCCGATTAATTGCAATTATTTTTTTAATCGCTTGACAGCCCTAATTTAAATGAAACAGGCACAGGAACAGTTTCCTTACCTTGTCAACTCTTTTTTTAAAATTTTCCCTTTATTTTTAGCAATTTACATTTAACACAGTACTGTATTTCAATTTTAACTAATTTCTCTTGCTGCTTTTTAGTGTTCATTATCCATGAAAAAAAATACCCAACACAAAAGCCTACTGATTTAAATGTTCATTCAAATAGCACAAAGAAAATGCTGCACCAAAATGTACTGGCACTAGTCTTTATAATGACATTAAAAAAGAAAAAGTATCCAAACTTCACTTTCCTGCTTAAGTACTACAGGATAAACTATGTAAACTAGAAAAAAAAATCTGATACTCTGCTTGAGATTGCTAACATGCTTTTTTGCTGCCAAGATGCATAACTCTTGAAGCATCATTATGTTCATTGGTGTGCTTCAGGCTATTGTTCAAGCCACTGAAGACAGGCATCGGAAGCGCTCTTCTGCTTGCATGTGTGGGATCTTCTTGACATTCTCTCCTGCCTCACTGGCTCTCTCCCTCCACCTGGAGTGGCACCTGGGCTGCCAGTGCTGGTGGGGGGCATGGGCCAGCTTAATGGGGGAGCCCCAGCTGCTGCCGAGGGGATGCCACATGCTGAGCTCCCGCTCCCCCCCCATCTCCCTTCCCCATCCCATCCCCCTTCCTTTCCCCACAGTCTCCTGCTCCTATCCTCCTCCACCCACTCCCACATCCCTCTCCTCCTGCCCCATTCCCATATCCCCTTCGCTTCCCCCATCCTATCCTATCCCCCTTCCTTCCCCACGGCCTCTTCTCCCACCTCATCCTCCTACCTCCATTTCTCCTACCACACCCTGAGCCCTTGCCCAGCCTCACCGTGGGCACTCACAGTTCTACAGGACACCGTCACTCAACACACATCAGAAGGAGAAAACAACTAGCACTAGGACCCAGGAAGTCGCGTCCAGCTGCAGAGCTGTCCCACCCCCTCCTGGGCCTGGCTTGCAGGGAGAGGGGTCGAGGGAGCTGGAAACATGCATGGGGGGGGGGAAACATGCTTGAGTGGCTGAAAGGCTGGTGGTGGTAGGGTGTTGAGACTCAGCCAGACACAGACAAGACTTCTTCACACTGAAGGCAGCAGTAACAAGGTGACTCAGTCCTGAAAGCCCTGAGAACTATCATGACGATGGTGTAAACTGGTGGGTCAACTGACTAGCCAGTGTATGAAACAGTCCCAACTATGACAGGATTTCAATCCCTTTTCTTCAGGGTTCTTTCCAAATCAAGAAAGTTCAGCATAAATCCAAAAGATAAACCAGGGGTCTCTTGCAAGAGCCTACCTTGTCCCTGCTGATACAACTATCCACTGAGCTGTTTGTTGGCATTTTATCAGAGGACCATGTGGCCTCCCAGACTATCAACTGATCCCTGGCCTAAGTCCCATCACTTGAGAGGCAGCTAATCAGTCACTGGTGGAGGTAATTCCAGCTCCTTTATGGGGCCATCCCAATCCTCTGACAGATGGTATGTCAGCAATGACAGAGAACGGGGATAGGGAGAGGGTTGACTTTTAATTTTTATATTACAAACCTTAGCGGATAATGTTTAAGTGACATATATTTCACATTGGAATACTTTCCATCTCATCTGGATCACAAAATAAATTACTCAGGCAGTTTAATTTGTAATATTAAAAAGGCTTTAATTACATGGTTATATTTTTCACTGTATGGTACATATTCAACACTTCATGCTATTTTAGTGTATAAACTTGTACCACAGTGATCTTTTCACAAAGTGATGCTTTAGCAGTGGTATATCAGAGTTTATAATAAGGTTCCATTTATAAATGGTTTATTAAAGGTAATAAAAGATTAAAAGACATTTTAAGCATATTACAAATATGAAAATCAGATGTTACAGCAGATTCTAAGATCATCATAATAAATAATACCGCCTAGCACTTATATAGCACTTTTCATGAATAGATCTCAAAGCACTTTACAAAGTATGTCAGTATCATCAGTCAAAGAAGTTATAGAAGACAATAAGCAACCAATTGACCTCTTTAATAATCAATAACAATTGATGAGCTGTTTGTTAAACTGTTAACCAATTATTAACCTTATATGAACTATTTATAAATGAAACCTAAATATAAAATGGCACCTGATTTTTTTCCTTAGTTAGTTACTTTATAGTATGGAACAATTAATGAATTGTATTCTAGGGGTTTTATGCCTTTCTATGATACATGCACCACTGTTGGAATTAGTATCAGAGGGATAGCCATGTTAGTCTGGATCTGTAAAAAGCGACAAAGAGTCCTGTGGCACCTTATAGACTAACAGACGTATTGGAACATAAGCTTTTGTGGGTGAATACCCACTTCGTCGGAGATAGGATACCTATCTAGATGGACTATTAGTCTGTTCTGGCATGACAGTTCTATTGTACCTATGGTTTACCTGATTTGCTGCACAGAGATAATTACATAGACATCTATTCCACCCTTGGTGTCAGATGCCAATAACTTGGATTTTCTCATACTTCAAACAAAAAAGAGTGGCAATACAAGAGACTGTTTCCAAGTAAACGACAAATGTTTATCTCCCCTGGATTTCTGCACACATTCTGGGAAACAGGTCAACAGCAAATGTGTAAAAGCAAATGGAAAGATGGGATGGGTGTGTGGAGAATAAATACAGCCCAAATGGACAATTGATATTTATTGACAATTATTTTGGGGTACTGTCATTGGCACATGGGGAATTAACTTGAACAAGTACCATTAGATGCTACCATTAAGAGCCCACTTTTCGCTCAACATTTTTGCCCCTGAGGAGCTTAAAACTTTCATCACCAGCACTTAGCATCATGCTAGGTCTCACTGACCTTGGCAGCATTAAAGAGGTCACACGGATGAACAGGTTTTGAACTATTTTTCCAATGTATTAAGCACACAGGGCTTCCCTCCACCATCCTGCCTATTTTTCTTTTCTCTGCATCTAGCTTTACTTCAAAACCCGTGATCAGTGCAGGGCAGATTCATACATTCTACCTTCATACTTAAACCCCACCTTTCTCATCTGGGGTGAAAAAAGACACAGGATCAACTGTGCTTCTAGATGTCAATATCACAGAGTTTCCTACAGACATTTTACTTTTTAGGAAGAAGCAGGGGGTTGGACAGAATTACACCCTATTTTGACAGGCAACGATGAAGGACCAAATTCTGCTCTCAGCCTCATTGACTTCAGTATTTCAGGTTTGTGATGGGGAACTCTACTAAAATATCCTGTATCCCTGCTCACAAAGTATCAGGCCTACAAAGGAAAAAGTCTTTGTTTTACACTGTAACATTCATTTCAAATATTAATGTTACTATTGTTTATATTAGAGCAGCTCCTCCAGACCCCAGGCAGGGAGCTGTCCCCTTGTTGTGGTAAGTATTGTACACAGTCTCTGCTACAAAGAGATTACAATACAAGTATATGAAAAGGCACAACAGGTGGCATCAACAAACAGACCAGGAAGCATCAGGTGCCATTGAGGTGATTATAAGCAGCAGGATAAGTAGCAGTCACAGCTTACCAATTGCCTGGCCATTGTTAAGTGTTGGGCAGGCATAACAGAGGTGAGTCTTAAGGAGGACAACGCAGTGGCTTTTTCAGGGGATCCTCCCAAACGTAAGGGGCAGCATGGGAAAAAGCAGGAAGGTGTTTGGGGGGAAATTGGACTGACGAGTGATAAAAGCTGGCCTCTTTGCCAGAGCAGAGATGGGGATTTACAGCTCAGTATTTAAACAGATATTGTAGAGGTTGGTAATTCCAAAATTTAATTTACCTTCCCCTCCCTGCCAACCCCCCGACACCTAAGAACTGCACAAATAATGAATTTTTCCATTCGCTGGCAATTCAAAAAAAAAAAATTAGTTTTGGGTTGAACCAGAAATGAAATTCTTCAGTGAATCCTTTTGACCTGACAAATTTCATTTACATTTTGGTCATTTTGACAGAGACGGCCAAGGAGGACTAGATCCACAAAATACCCAGAGACAGCAGGGGAAGACAACCTCCTTTATAACCTTTAGCCCAATGACTAGGGTGCTTTCTTGGGATGTGGGGATACCCAAGTTCAATTCCCACCATGGGCTAATGTAGAAAAAGGATGTGAACTCGGGTCTTATACATTGCAGGAAAGTGCCCTAAGCCATTGGGCTATTGGGGGAGTTCTCAACCTCGCTTGTGGAAGCTGTTCCACTTTTTCTAAATAATTAAAAATAGTCCTTGGAGCAATTTGGATCTCCCTACACTCACTAGGTGAGTGCCCTAACCCCCAGGTTATGGGGTTCTCAGGACAAATTTTTTGGTGGCCTCAGAATGCAGCCACCAACTCTTGCTGGTGGCCACTCTCACACTTTTTCCAAAAATACATAATTAGCTTTAGGAAAAAAACAAATAAAAATGCACACAGACATATCCAAATCATTGTAATTTATTTATTGCTAGCTAGTAAGTCTGTTGTGAAAAGTGATATTAACAAACATACAAATATCACTTTTCACAGCAGACTTACTCAGCCCTGGCAAACCTGGGGATACATTAAGTCCTGGATGGGAGATTGGGGGGAGACAGCAGAAGCCAGGAGCGATTGGTGTGCGGTTCTGGGGGGGGCAGAGTCTGATGCCTCGTAGCCAGAGCCAAAGCCCCATGGTTTGGGGAAGGAGCCCGAAGCTGCATGGCCAGAGACTGGGGCCTGCCACCACGCAGCCAGAGCCCATGGCTGGAGCCCGAAGCCCCATGGCTGGAGCCTGCCATGCCACCACCCCAGGGGTGAAGCCCAAAGCCTGAGCCCCCCTGCCCCTGGGAAGTTGGGGAACTCACTGGCTGCCTGCTCCTCCAGCGTTGTGCCCCAGCTGTCTCCAGGGGGAGCAAGGCCTGACCCCTGCTTGCAGCCCTAGCAGCCAACATCAAGGCGGAGCATCCAGGAGCAACATGGGGGGGGGGGAGGGCACTGCTCCCCCCATGACAGCCCAGGAGGCTGTGGCCACAAGAAAAGTCCCTGGTGGCCGCATTTGAGAAACGCTGATTTAGAATCATTCTCCCCATTTTCTCCCAGCATAATGACTGTTCATAGTCATTTTGATTTTTTTTCGGTTCACTTGCAATTAGTTGGCAAACTTGGTCCAAACTGGCAAACAGCTTTGGTATATATATGTAGTGTAGCTGTAGCCATGTCCGTCCCATCCACCTTGTCTCTGTAAATAGTTTTGGTGTCGACTGAAACTGCATTTTTCAATGAATAAACCATACTACTCACACTTTTCTATCTATGTCAACCCGGAAACCCATGTTATTCTTTTCGATGCTGTCTTATGACAGTACAAAGTCACCACCTCAGTACTTGCAAATAGAGGGTTAACTCCCCTGCTGTACTCGCCTGCAAATTTCATTTCAGTTTTGGGGGATTTTGACAGAGGCCAAGGAGGACTAGAATCACAAGCTATCCGGAGACACAGGGGGCAGGGTAATCAGGCAGAGCTGAAGGCCCACTAGGGAGCTTAGCACTAACCCACCAAGGCTCACTAAAACCAGTTCCCTGTTAGCTAGAAAGAAGAAAGCCAGAGGGAACTAAGAAGGGAGGTGGAGTTCTGGTACCATCAGCTGAAGTGCTGGAATACTGTCCTTTTAGCTCCTGAGGAGCCTTTTCATTTTGCCTTTTGTTTTTGTTTTTAAAAAGTGTTTCCTTGTTACAACCCAGGAACCTTAAAACCTGTGAATAAAAGGGAAGAAACTCTCTTGGCAAAGAGCTGTTTTCTTGCTATTGAAACAACTTGGGCCACTCCACTAGCTTATGTTATCTCCCCCCCGCATACAAATGAAGACAATGATGCTAGTAGCAGCCCAGCATGCATGAGCAACCCTACAATAATACACCACAGTGTGAGAAATGGAACAAAACAATTTTAGGAAGGAAACGTATTTCAGTCTCATGCATCCAAAGATATATGTATAAACAGCAGCAAGGGAAAAAATGTTTTAAAAACCATCAGAAAAGGCTTTCTTGGCATCAGCTAATGGTTGTGTATAAATCTAACTATTTAGAATAAATCTTTAAACAATCATGAACCAAATGAAGAAGCCATGCTTGAGCTACTTGAAATATGTATTTCATAATATCAGCTATGTTTTCAGAAGGCAGCAGGGCAGGGAGGAGCCAAGTCCTTCACCAAACATCAATCAGCTAATCATTCTGCCTAGCTGCACAATCATTTCCTCTAATGAGAGGTTTGTAATTGTCACTCATGATGACTTTACACATCCTTGCTGATTAGTACTGGAGAGAAACATCTCTGTAACCTGCTGCTCCCAAAGTTCATCTTCCCTTGTTGTTGTGAAAAGTCTTTTGCCTTTCACATGTTCTAACTGATTGTGAAGCTCTTAGGTTTGTTATTTATTGCTGGTAAAGTCTAGCACATGGTCACACACAAAAAAATCACCCCCAATGAGGGGATTATTTCTGCTTCAATAAAAAAAGCTCCCTCTGCAGAAATCTGTTTTATCTTTCCACATGTACAACGACTGTACATATGTGTTTCCACAAAGTAAGCACAGTGACTTCATAATGTGGCCTAAAATTAATCTCTTTATCTGATTTGTTTTGACAATCTAGAAAAATTTAAAATGAGAATTTTAAAATAAAGCATGATTTTCTTCTAAAAAGAAGATATAATCACAAAATGCAGGTCATTCCTCAGTTCTGACGCAATGGCACTAGTTTGAGAAAACAGCTAATGCTTTTGGATGAATGCTGGATGGATTTTTATCTTTCCTTGCCTACATATCCTCCAAACAATCTATATTGTTGTTTTCAGTTAAAAACAGTCTATGGCTATTTCCAGGTAAAAATATATGTCCTACTCCATTCAACTACAGGCATAAAGACAGAAAAAATAGACTGTTCACTCTTATATTGTAATATATTACTTGGAGCTCTTTACAATTAGTTTCAGAGTAGCAGCCATGTTAGTCTGTATCCACAAAAAGAACAGGAGTACTTGTGGCACCTTAGAAACTAACAAATTTATTAGAGAAGTGGGCTGTAGCCCACGAAAGCTTATGCTCTAATAAATTTGTTAGTCTCTAAGGTGCCACAAGTATTCCTGTTCTTTTTACAATTAGTGTCTCTGTAAGATTTCATTCTTAAATATATAGTTTCAATTTTTTTAAAGAGACAAAAATCGCAATGATGTCTGAAAATTCTGAATTTACATTAATTTTAGGGATTATTTGTAACTAAAAAAGTGTTTTCTTTTTCAGCTTGTTCACTTTTGCATTTGACCAAGCTTTTGTTACAGTCATTTTCATTATTTTCTTTTTATAGGGCAGTTAGGCTCTGATCCTCTGAACACTTACACACATGCTTAACTGTACTTACCTGTGTAAAGTTAAGCATATGCATTAGTCTTTGCAGGACTGAAATGTTAATTTCTCCTTTTATTAAAAAACTATGATAACCAGCGGAGCAGAAAAGCATTAGAAAATCTTTGTTTTTCTAACAAGGACTTTCTTTTTTTAGGTTTCAGAGTAGCAGCCGTGTTAGTCTGTATCCGCAAAAAGAACAGGAGTACTTGTGGCACCTTAGAGACTAACAAATTTATTAGAGCATAAGCTTTCGTGGGCTACAACCCACTTCTTCGGATGCATCCGAAGAAGTGGGTTGTAGCCCATGAAAGCTTATGCTCTAATAAATTTCTTTTTTTAGATTCAAGACATTATTTTATTTCACATATTATCAAAAATCTGTAATTGATTACAATTAGTTCATTTTAAAAAATCAGATTGATAGACTCCCTTTAAATGGTCAGTTCCAAAGCCAGAATTACAGAAGCAAGATGGGATTTTCAAAAAGGTGCCAGCAATTTAAGAGCACAGGTCTTATTGACTTTCAAAGTCACTAAGGCCCACCCATAAAAATAAATCCACCATTTTACATTCAAAGTGGTTAGTGGACTGTATTTTTAAGTTGCAGCATTAGAGCTAACCAATGGACAGATGCAACTTTATAAACTACCTAGTTTGTGAATGAGACAAAAATGTGAGAGACCCCAATATGACAGCATATTGAGAGAAACCTAGCTGTAGGCCAAAATGCTTAGTCCTATACAGCTATTCCTCAGTCCTCCTTGATTTAAATGTGAATTTGCCTGTGGAAGGGCTGCGTTAAAAAAAAAAAATAAGGCTCTGATGCTGCAAGTTATTCCACACAGATTGACCCTCAATATCTGTTCAGAGACACACTGACATGCAGAGCCATTTGTAGGATCCGCGATTGCATAAGCCTAAAAAAAAAAATTATTTTTTTTTAAATTACTTTGAATGGCAGATTACTCAAATATGGTTTTAAAGTGTTCTGTATACCATTTCTTAATGCTTCAAATCAGATTTGGGTTTTGTTTGTTTGTTTTGTAGTGATTTGAATAAGAATATTTTCATCATATTATATTATATTTTCCCCTCAATGCTTTCCCTGGAATTGATTAGAAAAGGACAGTTCTACTCAGATCATTAGTATAGTGATATTGTGCAAAGCACTGCTCCAATTTTATTATATAGATAAACAACTTCAACATTTTAAAACATTTAAATAAGTCATGTTTACTTGGGAGCCACATGCTCAGAATCAAAATACAATTGGTTCAGGAAGTGGGGAACTCTTTGTCCCTGTTCAGTTATTAGAATGACCATTATCCTGCCCTAAGCACTGTGGCCCACACCATGCCATGCATTAAAGCAGACATTTGACTTTAAGCATGTGAGCCATCCCACTGAAGTCAGTGGGAGGGCTAATGTGCTTAAATTGCAGCAAGCATTCAAGTGCTTTTCAGGATAAGGGCCTTATAGAGGATGTTCTAAACATTCCTTGCAAGCCATATGACTGTGACAGAAAATATGGCATAACTGTGTGAAATCATCAAAGAAGAACATTGAGTTAATTATGTATTAAATTATACTAAGAAGCAGCCAGTTATATAATTGATGTTTTCCAGTGTAGCCGTTTTCAAGTTCTGCAGGTCTTGAAAGCCCTTGTGATGTTAGGAAAAGCTTTGGATTATCACAAGTCAGTATCTTAACTAACCATATGGAGGGCCTCATTGCTACAGGCTTCAGGGGTAAACAAAAAATATTACTCAGATTTTTTTTTTAATTTCTCAGATATCTACTCCTATTCTGTATTCTTCCGGAAGTGTTGAATAGGACCATCTAAATTGCCTTTAACAGTTTTTCATTATATAAAATGCATAATGATGGTGCTTCAAATAAAAATAGTTGTCTCTGTCATCTTTACTGTGGCACATTTGCTGGAGTAGCAAGACATTTGTACATACTCATATTTACTAGATATGAGCCTCAAGCAAAATCTCAAATACAAACTTTAGATATCTAAATCTATATTTTGCCACCGGCACCTATATTTATAACATATTGAACTAAACCCCACCGGATGTGAATCTCCCCATAATGATAAAGTGTTCAAAATCTGTGTCTAAATTACTCTGTTATAGGGTCATCTCTAGTCTTAACTTTCATATTGAAAATGTACAAAAGGCAGCAGTGTAAAAAAAAAAGTATGAGTGTATTCAGCTACAAACAAGCAGAAAAACCTTCTACGGTGTGCTGTCACAGAGCGCAAGTCATCCATCAAAGGGTCCCTTAAAATGGGAATGTAGTTTCTACATAAAATCATGACATAAATTAAACTACTATCCCAATCCTGCATATGCTTAACTTTATGTACACGAGTAGTCCCATTTAAGCCAACAGAACTACTCACATATGTAAAGTTAAGGATGTGTGAAAGTCTTTCAAGGATCAGGGCCTTAAAAATGGCAGTTTGCAGACTGACTACAGCAAAGGAGCTTACAATAGTGACATGAATATCCACCGACAGGTCTACTGTTGTTATTCATTATTTGTATTGCATTATATCATACTTATGTGGTACCCGCTCTATGCTAGGCACTGACTTATGAACCATGGCTTTGTCATTCATTTTGATCATGGTTGAAAGTGAACCTAATAGCAGGAATACTCTAAAAATCAATGTTTGGAATATTATCACACCTTGCAAAATTCTATCTACCCATTCATCTGGGGCAACTAAATTCTTTTGGGCAGACAAGTAAAATATTCTTTAGCTTTTTTTCCATTCTCATCAATCATCATGGCAAAAAGCAGACAAGTAGATTCTGTGGCTGTGACAGATACAGCAATTTCCTGCAATGTCCTTGGAAAACCTTATTGAATTAAGTTTAAATAGCTTTGGAGTCCAATGTATTAGAAATACAAAGTTTATGTATTATTATGGAATTGTATGCAACTTCTATAGCAGGAAGCCATGACCAGTGTAAACCGTGGGAAGTTATAATTTTCAAAGGACTATTTGAAACAATGCGCCAGAATTTTACCTTACCTAACTTGACTCTCTCATTTTTATTTTGAAACATTTAGGATTTTGTAAACCAAACACCATTAGGATTAATGGAAGTTGTGTTTAACTTTAAACCATTTTGGCGAGAAAATACATCATAATTTCTTTGGGGGTATTAAGGATCTTCTAATTTAAACAATATCCTGTAGAAAATAGAGAACATTAATCTTCTCATTTGACCTGGATGAGAATAATGAACATTTTAAAACTTATTGAACATGAGAGCACATGCTGCAGTGAGAAAGGAACATTTATCAATGTAAAGGTTTTAAAACATCTTCGACCACTGTGAAATTATTTCTGAAATCATGATTATATTGACGAGTTTAGTAGAAGATCCACTGTAAAAAATTAGAATGAAGAAAAGTTGATATAGTATATCTCTCATATCATAATAATTCTGCTTGTTATCATTAGACGAGAACACTATACCATTATTTCCTTATGATTTTTCTGTTTAGAGGATTTTTTGTGATCAAGATCCCCCCACCCCCTTCCCATTTCCGTAGGTAGAATGATAACTTCTAATTGCTCTGAAGGTAAAACATTTTTATCAACTAGAACTTGCTCATAGAGTCTGAAAACTACACTATTAGTTATGCCTATATGGCAACTATATTAAGTAGGAAAAGCTCCACATTTTTACTTTGAGAAGAAATGGGAGAAAAATTAGTATTCTCAAAGTATCACACTCATTCACACCCCAAGACTGTGATCTATGTCCTGCCCACAGGTTGGGTTTCCTTTTATCTTTAACATTTCTCTCCAACAGAGCATTAAAATGAAACATCACAGCTTTCACCATATGTATTGTTTCAGAGTGGTAGCTGTGTTAGTCTGTATCAGCAAAAAGAACGAGGAGTACTTGTGGCACCTTAAAGACTAACACATTTACTTGGGTATAAGCTTTCATGGGCTAAAACCCACTTTCCTCTCACTCCAGCAAACAGGGCCGGCTCTGGCTTTTTTGCCGCCCCAAGGAAAAAAAAAAAAAAAAAATTGCGGGGCGGCCGGAGCCAGGGTGCAGGGGGACTCCCTGCGCTGCAGATGTGCCCCGGCTTGCGGGGGGGAGGTGGAGGGAGTGGGGGGAGAGAGAGAAGAGGGATGGCCAGGGCTTCAGCGGGGCGCTCGCCACACGGCCCTGACTGCTGCGCCACCTGCCGGGAAGGCTCCGCGCCGCTCCGGTCAGCGGGGAGGGAAGGACACGGGCTGCCCTGCCGGGCTTGCTACAGACCTGGCATCGGCTTGGGCAGACGGAGTGTGCAGATGGATCGGTGAACAAAAGAAAAAAAAAAGGCGGCCGTGCCACCCTAGGATTGGGCGGAATGCCGCCCTGTAGAATCTGCCGCCCCAAGCACAAGCTTGCTCGGCTGGTACCTGGAGCCGGCCCTGCCAGCAAAGCAGCACAGCTTTGTATTTATACTTTCATCACTCAGTGAAATCATGAGTGATTGATGATGTCATTTCTCCTTTCTCAAAACTGTTAATCAGGGGAAAAATAAGGATTGCACAGGGCAAATGAAGAAACCAAGTTTTCAGAGATGTTAAACTTATCATGTAAAACAAATGTCCCTCCCAGACATCAACCATATGTGACCATGTCAGTACAATTAATCTCTTTTTAGTTTTTAATATTTTCTTAGTAACAACACACTGTCCACTTTCAATGGTGCATAAAATTTAAGGGAAAACAATATCTTTTTGGAAGTGTTAAGAATAACTAGGTTTCAACAAAAGTTTTCCATCCAAACTGCCTTTGGATGGAAAATTGGATTTTGACTAAAAATTTTCATGAAAAGTGCCTCCTTTCCACCAAAAAAGTTTTAAATTGTGTACTTATGTATTTAGGTTAAAAAGCCAAACACCTGAAAATTGAAATACTTTATCCAAAACCCAAAATATTTCAGCTAAAAATCAGAATATGTTTATTTAAATATCCCACCACGGTACATGATGGGAGTTACATTTCACTTTCTGCACATACACATTCTCCTCAGTTGGCTGGGCTTCCTAGACAGACTACATCTCCCATGATGTGCAATGACCAGATACTTTCATGACACTGCCCTCAACATAATGGGAGACTGTTCATGGGAACCCAGGCTGTGGAGGAAAATGGAAGTATGAGCCTCCCAAAGTATAACTCGAGGCACCATGGCAGCATTTCCAAATCCAAATATTTGCGTTGTCGGCTGAAATATTTTGGTTTTTCGTTTTTTCATTGAAAATGTTTGTTGTGGAAAATGTCAAAGAGAATGATTTCTTTCTCTCCCTTAAATTTTCCACTGAAAAAAAGCTGATTGTCCAACCAGCTCTAACTGTATCCAGTGTACAAAGCTGTGCGTTGATGTGAGGGAGGCATACATGCAGTCACAGGCTCAAGTTGAGCTGAGAAGCGGAGCACAAGTAGTATATGGGAATGAGCAACTGCGGAATATGACTGTTCATGTTGCCTCATCACTTTGTTTCTTTCTCCCCTTTCAGATTCTTTTTTCTTTATAGCCTTCTCGTTCATTGCTTCAGTCTTGAAAAATACATATGAAATAGGCCTCACTTATGAGCAAGAATAGGTTTGGTTGTCACAATCAGGACTATTTAGGGGTAAAGGGGAAGGTGGGAAAATACAGCCAAAAACTTTGTGTTTGGAGAATTCTCTTTATTTATAAGAAATGAATCAGTGTCTAGGCACCACATTTATTACTAAGTCTTGCAGGAGAAGATTTTAAAGGAATTTGGATTCCCAGGTCCCATAAAAATAGATGGGAACTGAACATCCAAATCCTCTTCTCAGTTTTGAAGATTTCAGCAGTAATTTCCATGTTAAAATAAATGGCAGTTATACCTTGCTTATGCCATAGGTGAATTTAATCCCAGGTGTTTGGGGGGCAAGGAAGGAAGTAGACTTAGGCTAGGTCTACACTACGGGGGTAGGGGGTCAACCTAGATATGCAACTTCAGCTACATGAATAGCGTAGCTGAAGTTGCGTATTTTAGGTCAACTTACCTGGCTGTGAGGACGGTGGCGAGTCGACCGCTGCTGCACCGCCGTAGACTCCGTTTCCACCTCTTGCCACGGTAGATTTCCGGAGTCAACGGCAGAGCCATCGGGGATCAATTTTATTGTGTCTTCACTAGATGCAATAAGTCGATCCCCAATATATCAATTGCTACCCGCCGATCCGGCGGGTAGTGAAGACGTGCCCTTGTGTTATTAACTACTGTCACAGAACCCTCAGAGTTGTGCTGAGCTCGGTACTCCCTCTAAGCTGGTAACCAGGTAATCAAAGTAAAAGAGAACTCCATGGTTAAACGAACTTTTAGTTCAAAGTGACTTAGATTGCTCCACTTAAATTTTATTATGGGAACTTTAGTTCAAAAGATCAGTGTTTCCAACTATAAGGAAAGAAGAAGTTTATAGCCCTAACGTCATCTGATCTTAAAAATGTACATGTACACAAACACCCTGCATTAAAAAAATACATTATGGTTACAAAGTCAAGCACTTATACCATTCATGATTTATCCCCAGAGCAGGTCCATGCTGTACATTGAATGAGGGAGGTGTCCTGTGGGGAAAAAAGACTATGTGATCAAGTATTAATTACTATCCGAATGCATGTGCACAAAGAGAATTAAGGTTGCACAGGTAACCTGAATTCTGGAATTTCCCAAATTTTGAGTGCTTGACTTTGTAATCTTAATAATGTGTAATTCCAGAGGTTTTTAAGCAAGCGAACTCAGTCATGTAGTATCGTATTGATACCCACGTGAGTCATCAGGGTTAGAACCCTGGGATCTATCACACCAAATTCTGCCTTTTGAAGTAACAGGGTAGTAAATAGCAGTAGTAGGTTGTTCTCCTCACTTGTGGACCAACATTAATGGGGCATAGGACATTTTGCCAGTGGGTTTCACAGATATTTGCTGACAGCAGAGGAATAGTGAAATACAGGAATCTTGGGTTCCATTCCAGGCTTTGGAGGGGCATGCATTCTATCTTCCTGCTCCATGCGACCTGGGACCAGTGGGGGGGGGGGGCATTGACAACATAGGAGATACAGTCTCCTTGTTGTCAGTTCAGGTGCTTGACCCTGGACCTGGCATGACCCACAGCATCCCAGAGTGACAGTTGCAGGGAAAGACCTGCTCAGTTCTGGGCTAGCACATGCCCAGTGTGGATGGAATCTTCAGAGAGTTTAGCTGCTAAAATATAATCTACAATTTTGTGATTTTTCAAAAGCTTATAATTTGGTCAATTTTTGATAGATTTTCATGGCAAAAGCAAAAGGCATATCCCTTACACAAAGGTCATTCTCTAGCAAATGCCAAGTCCCTGCTCCAAACCATGGGGTACTTGAGCTTTTCAAAGAAAAGGTTGTCCGAATTTTTTAAACATAAGCAAAACCATGCATTTTTTCTGTAGTCTCATCCTTGGAAATGGTGGAACGATTTGGGCTAGAAAAAATAAATCAGCCTGGTAAGGAAAATTTCAGCCTCAATGGATAGACTTCAGCAATTTCACAAGCAACTCAAAACAGGATTTTGTAATGGGAAATATCAGCAACCTTAATAATAAGAGCCCCACTTAAAGTAAGTTCTCCAGCAAGGTGCCTGAAAGTCTAAATGAAGAGATCGTTGAAACACAGTGTTGCCTGCTGGTCTCTTCTTAATCTTTCAATCTTTGCACAACTTTTTTCCCTGTTCAAGTGAAACAACAAGCTTTTCCCACCCCCATCCCCACCCCCATTCTCCTAGAAGCTCCTTACTCATAATGAGCTTTGATTCTGCATCCAATCCAATTTCCCATAGGCTTTGGGTCCAAGGTTTGTGCCTCTGTGAGGACCTTCCTGCCTACCTGCATGCAGCCACAGTTTGTTACAATATTATCCCAAAGCAACTTCAAATGTGGGGTGAGTTTCAAACATCATGTTATACAGAGCCACAGCAGGGATTTGACCTTCGGTCTCCTACATTCCAGCAGGGGGTGGAGGGATGTCATGCCATAGCCACTGAACTAGTAGCTAGTTCCTGTTCTCACTCTCCCCCTCCTGCCTGCCCCCGAGTTTCAAAAAGTCTCGGTTTCATTCTCATGCAGAACAAAAACAAATTTCAAAACTTCATTTTTTTCCCCACAGAATTGAATTCTTGTTTTTCAGCTAGCTCCATATAGCAGACAGTCCATTTAGAACCACACATTCATCAAACTGATTCCTCTAAAGGTCACAGAAATGAGTGAGACATTAAAAAGTCATAACGGAGGCTCTGATTTCTTCCTGTCGCCCACCAGATCTCTCTCACCCTGTCACTGGTCTTTGAAGGAATAGCACACCATCTCCCTTCCCAAACCCCAGGGGTTTAGAGGCTGATCCACAGCCAACTGAAGTCAGTGGGAGTCTTCCTATTAATATCAATGGTTTGGCTCAGGCCCTTGGATAGTGCTCCTCAGGAAGCAAAAGACTGGGACCTGGAATAAATTCCTAATAGAATTTTCCTACTCGTACCAGATGGAACTATAACCGAGCACTATAATAAAGTGCTGTCCATGTGCAAAGGTTTAATTATAGACCACCCCTGACTATACAACCCTAAACAATTCAGGTAATGAAAAGCTTTTGTCTGTATATCACACCTTTTCATTAGAGCATCTCTAAAACGTTTTATAAACATTAATTATGCCTCAGTGTGTTCCTGTGAATCAGGCAAACATTATTACAGGTATCTCATAGGTGAGTAAACTAAGTGCAAGGTGGTTAAGTAACATTTTCAAGGTCTTAAGCAAGAAAAAATTTGGGATTGCATCCTGATTTTCATTCCTCATGTGCTAACCCCTAGACCGCACACTCTAAACAAAAACAACTTAACAGATGTTCCACTTTATAGCCATGTATATTCTGTCAGGTTGGAGGTCTCAGAGACTAAGATACCACTGGCTAAAACACACAAATACAGTCATGTTTTGCTTCTCAATGGCCACAGGCTTGTGCACTGTGACAGATGCATGATCATATCTTTAGCCAAAGACGTTTTTCCCCCTCAGTTGTTGTTGTAGTCTTTTGAATTTTAATGAACATTGTCCTACGGTCATGCATGCAGCAGAAGATCAGTGCTACAGGGCATAGACTAGTGACATAAATTATTCTATCCATTTAATTAAATTTTCGTTTGGGGCACTCTCTAAAATACTAAGTTTAAATGTAGAGATTTATTCCATTCGGTTTACTAATATGAACTGTTTTGTTTTTGTAATTAAAACAGTATAAACTACATTTTAAAAATAGAGAAAAGATGAGCATTTAGATCATCTGCTTACCATTGTAGACTCCAATTAAGATTTTCTGCAAAATCTATAGTGAGGTTCACTACATAGACCACCATACGGAATTGCACTCTAAAACCCCAATCCTGCAAACACTGATGCATGTACTTTACTTCACTCATGATGATAATAGTCTCATGCACTTCAGTGTGACTACTCACATGAGTAAATTTAAGCACTTGTATGTTTGTAGTGTCCAGGACATAGTTGGTTTTACAGTTCACCACTCTGCTATAATTGTAATTAACGTAGTTGTTCAAACAACAACTGTACAAGACATATAATTCTGGTGGAGACTCAGCACTAGAAATGAAATGTTAGAAGGCTGTGGGACCGGACAGTCTAGGAGTGTGGCATTTCAAGCATTAGGCCATGGGGGAATGGTGACAATAATGAAATTCAACTGCATTCTCCATACTGGAAAAATGCCAGACAAGTGACAAAGATAGGACCAATGTGCTATTCAAGTGTAAAGGGGATGTGCTGGAATGTAGTAATTAATGACCCATCTAGTTAGTGAGTCACAGGATGAAATGGCTGGAAAGAATTATCAAAAAAGACTTTGTACGGAACTAAAACATCAAGCAAGGAAGATCAACAGTGGTTTCAGCTCAAATATTACAGGAGAAGCAGAGAGAGAAATGCAAAGAATTGCATTTAGTGTTTGTTCACTTTGAGAAGGTTTAGAGTTCCTAGAGAACTGATATGGTGGTGCCTCCACTCATTTTCTCCCTAAGCCCCAAACTGGAGCTCCACCTTCTTCAGTACTATTGGCCACTCACTTTCCCAAAGCAAAGAGGAAATTTGCCACTTTCTTACACATCCCCCACACACTCACGCTCTCTCTCTCCTTGATTCCAAATGACAGAACACTGTTAAGAAGGAGCAGGTTGACCCAGAGGCAGATTTGAGTACGGGCTTCTTTATTGCAATATTTGTTCCCCTCAACCCAATTGTCAAGTAAGCATGGATTAGTTACAGCACACTCTATTTAAGTTAGTATGTAAACGCCTACATCCGATACAACACTCCAAAAACCCTTATTAAGTAATAGAAACACCCATACAATTAGTATACCCACCCCTCTCGATTGTTCACAACATTACGCATGTTATACAGGCATTTTTACCTTGAAAATACATTTCTTTGCAATAATTTGTTGCTACAAGTTTCCTTAATCAGTAGTTCTCAGGGGAGGGAGGAAGGGGCCATGACCCAGGGCTCGCTTATGTAGCTGGGAAAGAAGGGAGGAGGAGATAACACTTTTTTTTTTTTTTTTTTTTTTTTTTTACACAAAGGGTATTCTTTAGACAACTACATTTTTTATGCAGCTGCAAGGCTTATTAATTTCTGAACAAGTAACAGGGAAGGGAAAAATATGGCAACTTATTTATTAAACAAAGAAATACTGCCTGTCTGTGCCTTTCTTCCCTAATGCCATGTCAGCATACCAGCAGCTTCCCAGGTATTTACTTAACCCTAACATCTCCCAACAAACACCTGTTCCTACCACCAACAGACTAAGAGACATATGATCTATCTGTCATGCAGACTGTGGGTTCCATCTACATTCTGCTCCCCATTGCTAACATTATGTCTCTTCTTTCCCTGATGCTCAACCTAGCCGGTCTACTTCACTACTCCGCTAGTTCCTAGAATGAGAAACAGGTAGACAACAGGCAAAAAAGGACAGGCGGGTCATATTGGGATTGCAAGCTGAGGCAGAGAGAACTTCCCAGGAAGTGAGAGTGGGGTTGGAAGAAACTAGTTTCTCCCAAGAGTCCTGACCTGGCCCTGCTTTCAGGCAGCCAGAAAACTCTCCTCTTTCCTGATGCCCCTTGGGAGAACCTAGTGGCATCCATCAGGCTATAGTTAAGTTCCTAAGGGCTAACCAGATGCTGAATTCATAGCATTTATTAGGTCAGAAGGGATCATAGATCATCTAGTCCAGTGTTTTCAATCTTTTTTAATACCAGGGACCGGCTTGCTGCCTTTCTAAATTGAGAGAGATCTCAGGGACCAGTGCCGGTTCACTGACTGGTCGCTGAGAAACACTGATCTAGTCTGGCCTTCTGTATATCACAGACCATTAAATTTCACTCTGTTATCCTGGTATTGAGAGCAATAACTTGGGTTTGAGTAAAGCCAAACTTATATTGAGCTAAAAATGTATCTTCCAAAAGACACATCTGGTCTTGATTTGAAGACATCAAGAGATGGACAATCTACCACTTCCTTTGGTAGTTTGATCCAATAGTTAACCACTCTCACTGTTAAAAAATGTGTGTCCAGTTTCCAAATTGAATTTATCTGGCTTCAGCTTTCAGTTATAGGCTCTTGATACGCTTTTCTCTGCTAGGGTAAAGAACCATTTAGTACCCAGTATTTTCTCTCTGTGAAGGTACTTATTCACTGTAATCAAGTTATCTCAAATTTTCTTTTGGATAAGCTAAACAGATTGAACTCACTAAGTCTCTCGCTGTAAGACATTTTCTCCAGCCCTCAAGTAATTTGTATGGCTCTTTTCTGCACTCTCTGCAATTTTTCAACTTCTTTTTAAAATGTGGACACCAGAACGGGACACAGCATTCCATTGCTGGTCCCACCAAAGCCACATACAGAGGTAAAATCACCTTCCTACTCTCTTGTTTACACATCTAAGGATTGCATTAGCCCTTTTTGTCACAGCATCCTACTGGGAGTTCAGTTGCTTGCCCCCTATGACCCCTACTGTCCTTTTCAGAATCACTGCTTTCCAGGACACAGACCCCCATTCTATAGGTATGGGCTGAATTCCTTGTTTCTAGACATACAACTTTGCACTTGGCTGTATTAGAACACATTTGTTGGAACTGACCCACTGAAAAGCGGAGAGTATCGTGTTTATTCTACTACTTTTATTCAGTAGAACAATTTACACTATTATGAGTGTTCTCAGGCTTTTCTTTTGATGAAATATCCTCTTTGCCTATTCACAATGAGGGACACACCAGTGGACTAGCTCAGTGAACAGGATTCTGTTGAATTAGATTAATACTGGACAGCACGTGTTTTTGTTCTGTAGCAGGTTTCACTTCAAGTCTGTTTCCAGGCATCATATGTTAACCTGAGTAATACTCCAACTTTTCAATCTTCAGATCCTTTTACAGGGTATTATGTTATCAAATCATCTGTGTAACAATTACAATTCTGGACTACTCCCCTTGTAATTAAGTGGTATCATGTGTCCTAATTTCTGTTTATATACTGAACTTCCCCAGCATAACAAAGGAAAGCATGTCACAGTCTAGCAACAATCCAAAGTGTAGGACAGAGTTTTAGCAACACAAAGCATTAGTGGCCATAGCAACCATAATGCAGTGACCTTCTGGCCATTTTATTATGGCATCAATCAATATTACTGCATCAAATAAAAACTGGGACAGTCCCACAATGACCTAGAAGAATAATCTAAGAGTATAATATTTTTTCATACTGTCTTAAGGAAGATTAGAAATAGTTCTTATACAACAGGATGAGCCCTGAGCTACTAATGGAAAAAATACAAAATCATATTAAAATCTTAAACTTGCACCTATGTTAAAACTGGCAGCGTCTAGCAAGGATGGGGCTAAGCACTTGTTTGTGTCAGAGTTTGTAAAATTACACAGCGTTCCAGGATTATTATGGACCTTGTCAAAACTACTCCAGAGGCAGAAGGGGAGGATTATGGTGGAATTGACTTCCTCTGACTGATTTTAATGAAAAGTCAGATTTCTGAGACAACGTTATAATAACGTTTCCACTTCTCTCCACAGCCTGAAGCACTTTTTTTTTTTTCTGCCGCTTGTCTGTTACTAAGCTGGTATCACACTTTGATGTTCTTTTTTTTGCCAAAGCATGTTCTCCCTGCACATCCCTTTCTGGAAAACATATGGTTTCCAACACACCAATATAACTCTATTGTGTCAGACACAGATCAAAGCACCATGCTGTCACATCTGTCTGAGAAAAAGAAGCAGTTTGTACTTGATCCATTACATCCTGTAGGACACAGACTCTTATTGTAAAATTAGCAATGTTGAACACTGTAACCACTAGGTATGTTCTCTGTAGATATCCAGTTAATATAGATGTATTAGATGTTCAGATGAGGAACAAATGTCTAATTATTTTTATGACTCGGTGTAGTTTACACTGCTTTACTGAGCAACCTAACCACTAGTAATTGAAACAAACTAAATTCTTTTGTAAAGAAATGAGCTTGTGTTCATAAAAAATATTGACTTTAATGGAGTTACACCATCATAAAACCTGTTTACGGGAGTGGAGAATCAGGACCAACATGTAAGAATTAGTGAGATTATGCTATGTTTATCATTTGCTTAAAAAAAAAACTTTAACTTTGCTACTTGTCAAAGTTGTTTATAAACTGGGCCATATAGAGGCTGACTTCTTCAAATTAAACGCAGGGTGTCAGTTGCAGAAGCTGATTAGAACCCAGAAGTCCTGGGGTGAAATCTTGGCACCACTGAAATCAAGTCCCAGTCACTCAAAAGGAGCCAAGATTTCATTCCTTGTGTATCCAATCCAATCCCTTGATCTAACCATTAAACCACAAACTCCTTTTTTATTTACCTTCTCACTTTAATCAAAGAAGCAACAGGTGCTGCAAACCCTGCCTACTTTCATAATATTCTGCCTGCATGGAGATCTGCTATGAATTAGGAAACAGACTTTGTCAGAACTCTGAAACCTATATCTCAATTTATTATTAACTATTTTCCTTATAATTTTTAATTTGTTTCTAGGATGGTGCAAGAAGAGAGGATACCTCTCCTGTATTTATCATTTGTAAATGGTCCTGAACTAAAGTTAAAAAATCATTATCTAGAGTATATGTACCCTATATGGCAAATGTTCAAATCCTGTGGGGATTGAGTTTTTTATGAGAAATTCTTCACATCTTTTCTTCTCTCACTACAAGATGGATCACTACTCTTCCTACTCAATTATCTATATAAATAAAAAATACTCTGAATTTAATGATACTATTTTAACAACTTTTTGTTTGAGAAACAAAACATAATATACTGTTCAGTATTAAGTTTAATTTTCCTGAAATTAAATGTTGTATGCATGTAGATCTCAGCATGTACCAAGGGACACCTTAGAATGTATTGGCTCTACATTCAATTTTCCTGTTTGAGGTGTTTTTTTTAAATGTACTATTACTCTTATTTATTAATTGTAGCACATAGGAAACCCAATCATAGGCCATGACCACATTGTGCTAGGTGTTGTACAAACACAGACCAAAAAGATGGTCCTTGTCACAATGAGCATACGATAATCTATAAACAGAACAAGAGCCACCGGGTGGATCCAGAGAAACAGAAAGCGGAGTACAAGGAAATAATATTGTAAATGTAAATGCATAAATGTAAACCATTTTTCTTTGTCCTTTCACTGAAGTTAATCACAGGATCACTGTCAGACTTTTGTAGACCCAAAATTTGAGCTCATTTCAAAGGTACTAACTAACAAGCTCTTTGTTTCTGGAGTGTGACTGTCCATCTATTTGTTTTAAACTGACTGGTGTTTTACATGCTATGGGTCACGTCTTAAGACAGGGATCCTCCCATGAACCCATCACTTCCTAATTTTGATTCAGTTTTGTCAACCATACTGTTTAGTTATTAGCAAAAATAATATCAGGACAAAATTAAACAGATAAGGAAGTGAACTTGCTTTAATGTTATAGGTACAGCTGGTTAGGTTCATCCATTCTGTATCCATTCTCTTTATTTCATTTTCCTGACTTTATATTTATGAGGGACAAATCTCCCTTGATTGCTTCCAACTCTAATCTCTCCAGGTCACTCTGGAGTTTGGTTCTGTTTTCCTGTGTTAGAAAAAGACACCCAACAAAGAAGATTATGAAGCACCCACACAGGGTGTTTGGTTGTTTTCAATTTATTGGGCAAAAGCCTCTGGAAACCCTAAAAAGAGAATGGTTACAATGAGCAGGAAACACTGCTTGAAGTCTGCTCACTGTGACAGAAGTAGTTCCATTGACCACCGTTGGTGCACTTACCAGGTCAAGAGAAAGTGTATTATTGCTATCACGGGGAAATGTTGCAAAAAGAAAAAAAAGAGAATGGCACCAACTGAGACTCTCAGAGTAAACGCAGTTCCTCTGTTGTTGAGATCCTTGCTTACAGTGGTGCTCCACAGCCTGTGATCTCCTAAAGCAAGCAAAGTATTGGATTTCATATCGCACATTTAGCTTTACAGCAGGTGAAAGTTGTACTCACCTGTTTCATGCTGCTATAATGTTGCAGCTCATTCAAAAGGTAAAAAATTAAAGATACTTCAAAAGAGTCCAGAAGTTTTTAAGACATTGCCAAGGTTGAGCAGCACTTCAACCAATAAAGTCACGTTTGGCATTTCACAAGTTTGCACTTAAGCATGGTCTTACATATTCAACTACAAATCAAATTCAATTTCCTAATTTTCAGTTTTGCAACTGTGAGTGAATGACTTGCACAATAATGCTCTGGTTACTTATTTAAAAAAAGAAAAAGAGAGAGAGGGTCTCTTGGTTGGGTCTCAGGCTGGAAAGTCCAGTCTGCTCTAGCCCAAAGATGTTTTACAATGGTGCTCTTCCCTCCCTATCCTTGCATTAGACACCCATGTGCAAGGCCAAATATACCATTTTGTTGGTGCTTTTGAGGTGCATCCTCATTGCTATGGTTCAAGACCATAGCTATCCTCCTTTCACACCCTGTGCATACAGAATATGGTTGTCAGCTCTGTTCTGTGTGTAAGGTAAAGTATCCCCCAATCTTTAGATAGTCTGTCCTCCTGTCCTGTGCTGTATCCACAATCTCCTCCCTCGCATAAAAGTTTGCACACCTTTTCATACCTTCACTTTTGTAAAGGGACCTCTCACGGGGTGCCTGGCTCAGTGTGTCCCTGCAACCCAGCTCTCTGTCTCAGTTTCCCTATTCCAGTGGTAGCAGTAACTCCACACAAGCTCTCTAAAATACAGATAGCCCTTTGAGGGGTTAATTTATTAGAAAAATCCCACAACTATAATCCAGATTTCCCTCTGATACATTCCTCTTTCAAGTCCCACTAGTCATGAATTCCCAAGTACAACTACGGCCATGCCCCAGCTCTCAGGTACAGCTCTGGCATCTGATCTCTATTTCGTTAGCAACATATCATGCAGAAATCAGGCAGAGTTCTAGCAAAGAGATCTTTATTGCGCATACAGAGAGGCCATGCTAAGATAGCTGTGTTTGTCCACCACCAGCCTGGCCCAGCTTGCACCATTCTGCTGAAGGTACCACATCAAACTAGGTCCCTCTTAGAATCTGACCCTCTTTCTCCAGTTCCATTCATGCCACAATCTTCAACAATAAAAATTCTCTAGGCCCTATTGAATCCTCACTTACACTTGTGACATCCTACTGTATCCAGATCCTGTCCCTAATGATTCTTGTGTAACCTTGTTGCCTTCAGCAGTTCACACGGGTGTAACTGATAGGGACTTAGTAACATTCTGTTAAAAGATGCACATGAAGGAAATAAAACCCAGCTCCCTCTCTCTTAGCTCTACACTTTAAAAAGAGTAAAACGCAGCAAACGCTTATCTTTCTCACCAAAGTCAGAAGATATGACTCTGGATATATATAAAGAATGGAGCTGTTTGGCAAGGAATTGGTGTTCTTAGAATAAAACCGCACTTTAAGCAGTCTATTCTCTTAACAAGTATTCATAGGAGAAGGTCCCCTTTGTTGACAAAATATTTTTTTGGTTGGTGCACAGAAAATGCAATAAATGAACAAATCTCTTCCCTTGACAGCTCTCTTTTGCATTGCATTTTGTCTTTTGGAACTGGAAACTTATCCATACATCAGATTTATTCCTTTATCAGGTCTTCATCAGAAAGGTTTTCATTATGAGGTGGTTTCTGTGTCTGAGTCAGAATAAAGAAAATGCTTCTTTTAGCAGGTTGGTTCTTATCAGGGATTATTTCATTGGGTCTCTGGCTAGTCTGAAAGAAAGGAAAATTACTCCCCGGTAATTCCTTTCATCAGTTTCCTCTTCTCCCATTTTAGGAATGAACATTTCAAACATCTAGGCTCCAGTTCTAGGCAGTGCTCCACTGGAACAAAGCAGTCCTGAACTCAAAGGACTTCTCTTGCATAGAGGGCTCCTCAGGTGGCCTAAAACCCCTGGATTAGCTCCTACCCTGTCTACCGTCTCTACAGCACGCACAAGAGTCTGACTGAGGAGAACGGGGCATGAGAGCATATATCCTTTGCCCTTTCACTGGAAAACTCATCTAAAAAAAATGGCAAAAAACAATGGTAGGAACTACAGTAATACTTGACCTCAGAAATGGTAACAAGTGATTAACTTGCAGGGATTCTTGTTAAAGCAGGTGGTCCCCTGGGAGGGAAGGAAGGAAGGAAGGGAGAAGTATACACTACTAGTACTTAACCCCAAAGACATGAATCAGACCAAAGAATTGGAGAAGTTTCAGGATAGTTTGGCTGCCAGAGTGGTTTTTCTGCAGTGTGTTTGAGAACAAATTCTCTGGTATGAATCATATTCATCTAATCCTGAGATGGAACGGTTTCCATTCGCCCTTACTAGAGTATTCTCATTAGACACTACACCTGACTGGTTATCTTTGATTGTTAACCCACACATCATCTATTCAGCCTAAAGAGATATTTTGCTGATCCATATTCCAGAAAACAAATTTTACACTATAAGCTTATTAAACTGCAACAGCAATCATTGTGTCATTTCTACCATAAAGTTAAGCAGTCCACTGAGATGGCTTTAATCAGGTTCTCTCAGAAATCAATTGCTCCTCACAATGTACTCTCAGACCTGCTGTTATTATCCTCCTGATATTCATGGTTTACTGGTTGTTTTTAATCATGGTACAATGAAACCCTGTTGAAAGAATAACCATGAACATGAAAATGCTAAGCTATGAAGCGTTCAGTACTGCTAGACGTAATTATTTGCCTAAAATTTCTTCACTGTAATATCTCCTCAATAAATACAGGATATCTAATAGCTTGCAAGGGAAACTCAGTAATTGATGAGGACTAAAAAGGTTTATTGAAAAATTCCCATGGGTGCTATTGATTCCAGAAGATGCTGCTTGAACCATCCACGTATGCTGAAAGCTGCAGAAATATAAAAGGGTTAATAAAGTAGATGCTAAATGTTCAGAGGATTAGAGGGGGCATTTCAGCTAGAGAGAAGAGAAAAGGAGAACCAGATAATACCTAATTACTTAAAATATATATATATATGGCCAGATTCTCAGCTGGTGTGAATAAGCATAGTAATATTGACTCTGCAGAATGCAGGAATCTTGCAGTAGAATTTACGGACTTCAGTGAACCTCTGTTGAATTATATCAGCTGAGAATTTTGCCTGTTTTACATGTTTTAGAACATGTAAATAGCTACGTTTTCAATAACTCTAGCAATATGCAAACCAACTGTATGCCCAAACAAAAGACCAAAACCAACTGTCTTTTCAATTCTTGGAATTGTACTTTAGGTATCATGATTTTGCTATAGTTCTTAATAATGTAACTTCTGAAATCAAGAGCTTAAATCAGAATCTCAGCTGGAATTAAAAAGAAAAGAAAAATAAGTTTCTAGCCCTTATGGTGTGGAGAAAAGCTTGAAAATGTGAAGCCACTGTATCCCTGCAGCTCCTCAGCCCATTTCTGTATTTTTGGGTCCGAGTCATGATTTTTGAAAGCCTGAGGTTGGCAATACTGAAAGCCAATGCAATCCGCAGTGAGCTAGACCTAAATTCTCTGGCAAGATTCCTGCATTCTGTAGCGCTCTTATGTGGCAGGTTGGAAATTCTGTGGGGGCTTCATTTAAATTTTAATAATGTGTTTGTTCAGTGAATTCAATGGAGTACTGAATAACACAATCAGTGCCTTAGGTCCTGTGTTATTTTAAAGTATTTTAAATTAAAAGTATTTTCCATCATCCCTACATTTTCAGTTTTCAGAATGCCAATGTTTTTTGTATTGACAATGCAGAACCACATTGTAGAAATTGCTAAGGGCATGTCTACACTAAAAACTTAAGTCGATCTATCTATTAGGCCAACTTACAGCCACCGCAGTAATTTGCGGTGGTTCATGTCCACACTACCCTCCTTCAGTTGGTGGTGTGCATCCTCAGCAGGAGGGCTTTCACTGACCTCGGAGGAGCAGTGTGGGAAGCTGAGAGCCCGGGGTCTCGCCTCCCCACCAGGAGCAGGGCAGCCATCCGAGCTCCCAGCAGGGAGCAGGGAGCCAGGAGTACTGGAGACAGCCTGGCTTGGGAGCGGGGAGCCCGGGCAGCAGCCCTGCTGGGAGTGGAGAGGACGTTCATGTCAATTTCATGGCTCCAGTGTCATGAAATTGACAAAAAAGATAGCCAACAGCCGATGTAAGTAACATAAGCTGCCTTACCTCGACATAACTGTGTAGTGTAGACCAGGGCTAAGAGTGAATATGGAGTTTTTGGCAATTGAATAAGGGGTGGCTAAAGCTTTTTGCACCTGAAGAGGATTGGAAGTCAGTCAGAGATTGTGTGATAACCACATTCGTTTACACATACGGACCCATTTTCTCTGTCTCAAATTTCTGCTTCTTTCACACCAGATTTCAGGGCCCTGCTTTTCCTACTGTTGTGTCTTTCGCTCTTAACATAACAAATCACGAGTCCCAAATTACTGTGTTCACTAAATACACACAAACATGCAAGGTCTACTATATGTGCAAGAAGAGAGTTCATAAACTATTTACATGAATACTACCCTATTCCTATGCACTACACTTAGCATGAATCAAAGGTCATAGGAAGGATAGTAGCTTGGTTTTATCACAATGGTACCAAATGGTGGCATACTAGCAATATAAGAAAATAAGAACGGCCATAGTGGGTCAGACCAATGTTCCATCTAGCCCAGTACCCTGTCTTCCGACAGAGGCCAATGCCAGGTGCTTCAGAGTGAATGAACAGATCAGGCAATAATCAAGTGATCCATCCCCTGTTGTCTACTCCCAGCTTCTGGCAAACAGATGCTAGGGACACTCAGAGGATGATGTTTCATCTCTGCCCATCCTGGCTAACAGCCATTGATGGACCTATCCTCGATGAACTTATCTAGTTCTTTTTTGAACCCTATTATAGTTTTGGCCTTCACAACATCCCCTGGCAAAGAGTTCCACAGGTTAACTGTGTGTTATATGAAGACATACTTCCTTTAGTTTGTTTTAAACCTGCTGCCTATTGATTTCATTGGGTGATGCCTAGTTCTTGTGCTATATGAAGGAGTAAATAACATTTCCTTATTCACTTTCTCCACATCAGTCAAGATTTTATACAGCTCTATCATATCCTCACTTAGTTGTCTCTTTTCCAAGCTGAAAAGTCCCAGTCTTTTAAATCTCTTTTCATATGGAAGCTATTCCATGCCCCTAATAACTTTTGTTGCCCTTCTCTGTACCGTTTTGAATTCCAATATATCTTTTTGAGAGATGGGTGCGACCAGATCTGTGTACCGTATTCAAGATGTGGGCATACCAAAGATTTATATAGAGGCATTATGATATTTTCTGTCTTGTTATCTATCCCTTTCCTAACAGTTCCTAACATTCTGTTAGCTTTTTTGACTGCTGCTGCACACTGAGCGAATGTTTTCAGAAAGCTATCCACAGTGACTCCAAGATCTCTTTCTTGAGTGATAACAGCTAATTTAGACCCTAGCATTTTGTATGTATAGTTTGGGTTAGGTTTTCCAATGTGCATTACTTTGCATTTATCAACATTGAATTTCATCTGCCATTTTGTTGCCCTGTAACCCAGTTTTGTGAGATCCCTTTGTAACTCTTTGCAGCTGCTTTGGACTTAACTATCTTGAGTAATTTTGCATTTTCTTCAATTTTTATCACCTCACTGTTTACCTATTTTTTCAAATCATTTATGAATATGTCGAATAAGACTGGTCCCAGTACTAATCACTGGGGGACACCACTATTTACCTCTCTCTATTCTGAAAACTGACCATTTATTTCTACCCTTTGTTTCCAGTCTTTAACTAGTTACTGATCCATGACAAGACCTTTCCTCTTATCTCATGACTGTTTGTTTATTTTACTTAAGAGCCTTTGGTGAGGGACCTTGTCAAAAGCTTTCTGAAAGTCTAAGCACACTATATCCACTGGATCACCCTTGTCTACATGTTTGTTGACCCCCCTCAAAGAATTCTAATAGATTGGTGAGGCATGATTTCCCTTTACAAATGCCATGTTGACTCGTCCCCAACAAATCGTGTTCATCTAGGTGTCTGATCATTCTGTTCTTTACTATATTTTCAACCAATTTGCCTGGTACTGAAGTTAGGCTTACCAGCCTGTAATTGCCAGGATCACCTCTGGATAGGCATCACATTAGCTATCCTCCAGTCATCTGGTATGGATGCTGATTTAAATGATAGTTTACATACCACAAAATAGTATTTTTATTTGCAAGTCCTGGGAGCAGTAGCATGGCAATGGTAATGTAGGATTACAGCACCAGCATCACTATATATTCCTGGCAGAAAAATTGAAATAGTGGTAGAAGATGCAATGTTCTCCTCTTCCTCCCTGCCACCACTGACCATATGCCATCAGAATGGAAAGCAGGATAGTAACATGGAATTTTGCTGTCAGAGATAAAAACCATACTCCCGCATCACCAGGAAATCATGATGGCATGCCAATGACAGAGCCCTGGTAAGACAATGGTATCTGTTAAAAAAAATTATTTAAGATAAATGTCCTCCCTCCCCGTTTGAAGACCCATCTTTCTACTACAAGACACTCTGCTCTCAGGCTTCCCTTTCTTCTCTCCAAACTCCTCGGTCTCCTTCTCTCTACATTCATCCTCCTTTGACTCTACTCCAAATCTCCTTTCTTTGCTCTTCAAACCTCTCTGCTCCAGTCACTTACAAGTCTCTAGCTGGGGATGTCAAACCGAGTCACAAACTTGAGATACAATGTGGTGTAGAAGACAAGCACCAGATTAGGAACTGAGGTACCTCAACTCTATCCTTTGCTTTGCTACTGACTTCCTGTGTAACCTTAGCCAAGTAATTTAACCTCTCTGTGCTTGGGTTTTCCCTTCAGTAAAAAGGGGAGAATATTGATACTTATTAACATCACAAAAGAGATTTGTGATCTCTGGATGAAAAGTTCTACATAAGTACTCTAGCATTGTCATTATTTAGTAACCAAGGTCATGTTCATTTTCAGGGCCCTGTTTAATTTAGCTATGGCCAAACACATTATTTTCAAAACGTGTGAACTATTTACTCCTGAGCTAAAATCTTATATGCCAGACTTCAGCCTAGGTGAGTTCTGAGAGTGAGTTATAAACACATAAAAATAGAGTTTATAATGGAATGCTGACAGATTTAACTATAGCTACCCTAATGGGGATCACTGTAATAAAATGAATGCAATCACTCATCTCATTTTACCAGATTTGATTGCTATGGAGAAGATTAAGAAACTTAACATCTTGCACTCCACTAAATTGCATTTTTCCCCCAGACTTTTTGGTGTGTCCTTTGTGATACCACTTACTTGTAAACATCGTCATTTTTGTCTCCATATTCAAACAAATGCATTTAATAGCTTTCATTAGCATTCTCTTCTCTATAGCACTTAATTTCATATCAGGCCAATTTTACTCTGAATCTTACTCAAATTAAAGCAGGGTTATTATGGAAGGTGCAAAGGTTCAATTTAAGTAAAATCAAGACCATTTTCTTTTGTCTGACTGTTTGTTTTGCATTGAAACAACAGCCTAATAAATTTTAATCATTTCAATCTTTTCAAATTGAAAGCTTTTCAAGAGCATTTTTGCACTTAAGAATATAAGACATGCTTTCTATTTCCATTCTTAAGGCTTGCATGGAATCATAGACATTAGAACTGGAAGAGACCTTTGCGTCATCCAGTCAATCTCCTGTCAATGAAGAATTGTCTCATCTAGAGGTGAATAGGGAATGAGAGGGTTTAAGAATTATACATTTCCCCCTGTAAATCGGTGATCATCCAACATCAATTATGGCATGCAGTGAAATCTGGAGACATAAGTTTCCCCACACCTAGCTTGTCAATCAAATCCCCAAACTGTAAAGTGCACACGAAATAATTCTATTGTTCAAATGCAGGCAGCAGCTGGGAATAGAGAAAGCTGCCATGCTTTAATTAATATGCTTTGATATTGTGCTTTCTGAAACTTGGAGATTGACTGAGCTCATTTAAACGTCTCCTTCCTGCAGTGACATTCTGTGGCATCTAAAATGACCTGCTTCTCATTTGCCCACCTGAGGTCACTAAGGACAACTAGAAGGGTTGTAAACAGCTCCCCTCATCTTATTAAACACCACCTTTGAAATGTGTATAGATTTCAAGTATGGGAGGTCATGATACCATTAGAGAGGTTAAACTGGAAACAAGAAAGCATGCAAGATGGTCACAAGATCATTTCAAGCTACACAATTAAATTAACCTATACAAATCTGTGCAGGTGGCTACATTTATATTACTTATCTGGGACAGGAGAGTGAAATCCAGAAACGGGGGGAGGAATTGTCAAAAAGGAAACTGACTTCTAGAGATGAGCAAATTCCACAAAGCATTGTCTACAAATATTCCTATTTTAAAAAATCAAATTTACTTTAGCTGGGATCGTTCAACCTTTTGTACTCACTTTATGTGAACATTTAGTTTATTGACTTTTACTAGCATGAATGCATGTGGAAAACAAATCTCAACGCTATGTGGAAACTAAATTTTAAATCCATGCTTCACAAGGTATTTATTCCAAATGGCCTGCATGGTCATCCAATTAGGGATCTGAAAAAATGTAGCGTGAATTATCTGACTAACCAAAACAAAACAACACCGCTCAAATGTCAAATATAAGTATAAAATTCTTGTACTGAACTGTTCACAATTTTGAAAAAGGATATCACATGCTTCAGCAAATATAATTAAACAAATATATCCAAAGAAACTGTGATCTGCTCTTGATAATTTTTATGCTAGTTTTGTCTAATAATTTATTCATTGTGAATTATTTGCTCAGCTATACGTATTTCGTAAGGAAAGCCTTATTATCTACTCTATGTCACAAATAAGGACTTAAGATTTCAGTATTTTTGCCTCTCCCTGTGCTATAAATTGCAATGCAGATTACAAAATGAATGGGTGAGGAATAATCCCAAAAGGTTTGTTATTAATATTTCACATGTGTATGGAATCCTTCACCCCAAAGGATCTCACCATGCTATGGAAACCATATTAATAAAGTACCTCTGAAATGCAGACACATCCTCTGTGAAGGGTGTCAAGCAACCAACACATATAGTGTTCCACATCTGTAGAAAGATGGAGACGTTTTCCCAAAAATATCAGTGAAAATCCCTACTCTCAAGAAAACTCCTTGAGATCTTTATTATGAATGGAGAGCAGATAGGCCTTTAATATCTGGCCTGAAAGACCTGCACACAAAGTGGTAATCCGTTTATCTACCTCAGAAGGATGATGTGTTGAGTTGAATCATGGGATTTGAACCTGAGATTCTAGAGGTTTTAGAACAAAAAACTTAGATCACTAACCTAGTATCACAGAGTGACACTGGCCCTCTAAGAGGGATCAGAGTAAATGAAGCTGTGACTCATCAACTGCCTCTTAATTGGGTTTAAAAGAGGGCATCTGGGCTATAGAGGGGGAGAGACCTGGTGAGTAAAGGTTGCCTTAGACCAGTCAGGGAGAGTGAGAGCTGCTCTTTTGGAATGATAATTTCTGAGCAGAGAGACTGGGGGAGTTCCCACTGAAAAGAGTGGGGATATACTCCTGCTGGAAGGGCTGGGGTGGCTGTCCTGCCAGAGGGATGGAAAAGGACAGACACCATCCAGGTGTGATGGAAGATGCTGTAATGTGTTATGTCAATGGATATGCTGTCTGGGGATTTTAAGGACTATTTGTACTGGGGTGATAAATGGACTATGTTTGGGGATTTAGAATTTGGACTATTCACACAATGATTTTGTAATAAACTAGCCTCAGGCAAGGGTATTATTGAGGTAAGAAAGCATGGCATAGACTTATGGGGGACTCTGAAGGAGGGAAACTGAGGTAGGTGTGGATGTTGTGCCACAGGAGGATGTTCCAGGCAGGGCTATCCTATGACATCTATCCTAGCTGACACTTTAACATGAACCGGGGGAAAGAATATAAATAGGTTTCTATTTGATCTGGGCAAATAACTGATTTTGCAATTCACTGGCAGTTCTTAAAAAAAAAAAAAACAGTTTGACCCAAACTGAATCTGAAAAATTTCAGTAAATTGGAAAAAAAATAGTCAAATGAAAGTTTATTTGCTACCCAAATATAAGAATGGCCATACTCGGTCAGACCAATGGTCCATCTAACTCACTATCCTGTCTCTGACAGTGGCCAGTGTCAGATACTTCAGAGGGAATGAACAGAACAGGGCAATTTTGAGTTGCCCTGTCCCAACTTCTCGTATTAGGGACACCTGGAGCATGGAGTTGCATCCATGATCATCTTGGCTAATAGCCATTGATGGACCTATTCTCCATAAACTAATCTAATTATTTTCTGAACCCAGTTATTCTTTTGGCCTTCATAATATCCCCTGGTAATGAGTTTCATGTGTTGACTGTGCGTGGTGTGAAGAAGTACTTCCTTTTGTTTGTTTTAGCCCTACTGCCCATTAATTTCCTTGGGTGATCCCTGGTTCTGGTACTGTGAAGAGGTAAATAACACTTCCTTATTCACTTTCTCCACACCATTCATGATGTTATAGACCTCTACCATACCCCCGCCCTTAGTGATCTCTTTTCTAAGATGAACAGTCCCAATCTTTTTAATCTCTCCTGATATGGAAGCTGTTCGATACCCCTAATCTCTTTTGTTGCCATTCTTTGCATCTCTTCCAATTTTAATATACCTTTTTTGAGATGGGGTGACCTCAGCTGCACTCCGTACTCAAGGTTTGGGCATACTGTGGATTTATGTAGGCATTATGCTATTTCTGTTTTATTATCAATCCATTTCCTAATGGTTCCTAACATTCTGTTAACATTTTTGACTACTGCTTCACATTGAGTGGATGTTTTCAGAGAACTATCCACAATGACTCCAAGATCTCTTTCTTGAGTGGTAACAGCTAATTTAGACCCCAGAATTTAGTATGTATAGTTGGGATTATGTATTCCAAAATGCATTACTTTGCACTTATCAACATTGAATTTCATCTGCCATTTTGTTACCTAGTCACCCATTTTAGTGAGATCCCTTTGTAACAATTTTCATTCAGCTTTGGATTTAACTATCTTGAATTATTTTGTATAGTCTTCAATTTTTCCCACCTCACAGTTTACTCTTTTTTCCAGATCATTTATGAATATTATACACACTACAGGTCCCAGGGCAGAGACCTCAAGAGGTCATCAAGTCCAACCCCCTGCACTGAAGCAAGACCAAGTAAACCTAAACCATCCGTGATTGGTGTTTGTCTAACCCCTTCTTAAAAATCTCCAATGCTGGGGATTCCACAACGTCCTTTGGAAACCAATTCCAGAATTTAATTACCCTTAAAGTTAGAAAGGTTTTTCTAATATCTAATCTAAATCTCCCTTGCTGCAAATTAAGCCCATTACTTCTTGTCCTAACTCCAATGGACATGGAGAACAATTGATCCCAGTCCTCTTTGTAACTGCCCTTAATATATTAGAAGACTTATGGCCCCCTGTCTTCTTTTCCCAAGACTAAACCATTTAATTTTAACCTTTCCTCAGAGGTCAGGTTTTCTAAACCTTTTATCATTTTTGTTGGTCTCCTCTGGACTCCAATTTGTCATCTTTCCAAAAATGAGGTGCCCAGAACTGAACACAGTACTCTAGATGAGGCCTCACCAGTGCCTCATCTCAAGTACTAGTACTAGCATCACATATCAACACTGAATGAAGATCCAATAAATAGCAGGGCTTACTTTGATACTCCTACTTTGTAATTGTCTGTTACATCACTATTAGGCCCAGAGGGGGAAAACGTCACAGCAAGACTGAAAGCAAGATTAAGAGAAATTATAGACTGCAGAAGAAAGAAAGAAAGAACAAATTTATCTGGGTTGCAAAACAAATAATTCTAAAGCTGTTGGGGACTTAGATTACATAACTAGGGTCAAGGACAGCCTTAGGCAAAAGCAACACAAGTGACCGGTTGGCCCCTGTAGTCGTACAGTAACTCAGCAACTCACAGTCTGGCCTCCCATCTGGAAGATTATAGCTGAACAAGTATAAGACTGACTCTGAGCAGTGGATTTGTTCAGATGAACAGCAAAGGAAAGCAAAAAGGGACCAAGCTATGAGCAAGAGAAAATGTTCCAAATGGAAAAGCCCCTACAACAAACTGCATGTGAAGCATGACATGCTAGGAACTAAGAGCAGGATCAGGCCTGGCCTTTCCTCGGTGCCTGAATGACTGGTCAATCTGGAAATAGGGAGGAGATAGGATGGGAAGAACAAAAAAACCCATAATGATTCAAATAGTTTGCTGATAACCATAGGTTTAGGGAAGTTGCCTGAGTGATAATGGATGTTTCTCACCAAGATAGGTGCATACTAATAGATTCCTTGCTTATTCTACCATGGGAGCACTTGCGGAGATACCCAATTTAGGAAAATGAGACCATCAATTCTAAGCATCATTCACAAATGTTAATTTATGCTTTAAAAGAAAACAGAAGGGTGACATCCCTAATGATCAGTACACCCATTTATTTTCAAGCTTAAAAGCAGTATGACCATAGCACTTATTTAATTTGGTGCAATAAAGGACAAGTGGGATGAAATTAATAAAGGGAAAATTGAGGCTTAATATCCAGGAAAACTTCCCAAGAGATTTGTACAACAGACTCCCTAGGAAATCACACCACTTGGGACTTTTAAAACCAAAGTGGACATAGCATGAGAAAATGCACTGTAGGGAACACTTCTTCCCTGGTAGGTTGACGGGCTGGCTGATCTAATAACTAGTAGATTATGATTCACCAAATCTGCTAGTTCTCTGGAAACCAATTGGTACCTGGAGGCAACACTAAATGTAAGTGAGGTATAGAAAATCATCATCAAAGCCTGATTCACGTGCTCACGCCTGTTGCTTCACTGAAATGGATCTATATTTTTACACTCAAATTATCAACTAAGGATATAAATTGTACAAGTGAGGAGCATCTTCCCTCATATTTTAGAAGTCACACACTAAAAAATTAAGTGTCCTTATTATATGCCATTATTCCATTCTGGGTTAAGATCTTCTCAGATCTCATAAATTGAGCAAGATCAGGGTAGGCCAGTTTGGGATGCAAAACTGGTGAGGAAGTCAGAGTTTCACAGGTGTAGAATTGGGGTAAATGAGAGAAGAATTGGGACCATGGTTCATAAAGTGCTTTATGATTATTCAAGATCAAAGGTGTCATGAACAAAAGGCATTTCAGTTTCCCACCTTGGGTAGTCAAATAAATAACAATGGTGCAAATTAAGTGCAAGGAGCATATAAAACACTACCACATTAGAATGGTAGTGGTTTTTTACACTTTGCACAGTTGTAAACACCGAGCACAAGACTGTGGAGAATCAGGCCCCACGTCAGGGTGCAAGTGAACACTCAGGCATATTATTTAATTTCCTAATATGTCCTTCTAATTTTCAGATCACGGCATAATTAATTTTTCAGTTTTATTAGAACGGTGCTTAATCTGCTTTAACAGTGTGATAGAATGGACATTTGTATGTGTATGCACACGTACATGTAAATCTTACAGTGATAACAATAGGACAGTAAACAGTAATAGCACAAAGTGTACACTCAGGAACAGTCCATGTCATTAAGCAAAAACACAATTAAGTAGTATTGGTCATCAAGTGATATAGGAAGCACTCCCGCATGCACACACTATTGAGCCATGTAGCTTTAAAAAAGAGGGGGTGAGGGGAGAGAAAAAGAAGAAAAACTAAACTTCAAGATCATCCTTCAGCACAACAAAATTAACCAATTCCCGAATGATTTCTAAGTGGTCCTACATACCGGTACTCAGTGTGCTGCCTAGGTACAGTGCGCTGCCTAAGTTTATCCTTAAATTATTCACAAACTCAATACATAATAGAACCACATCAACTCGCAGGCCTTGATAACATAAGAATCATGCCTTGAATATAAAAAGAAAAATAGGGAAACATCACTGATAAAGAGTTCATAAAAGTCCAATCACACTACTGAATTTACTATCAGATGGTCATATTTTTATCAGAGTTTTCCAGCAGTGTTGTCTCTTTTACTGAGTTACTAAGATTTAGACCTTTGTAATTTTAGCATTTATCAAGAAACTCAATTTTTAGAGATCCACAGGGGATTTTTGGAAAGAAATTAGTTTTAGTTTTCTTCAACAAAATTATTTTAAAAAGTTACTGCCTAGATTTTATTGTGGCTTATTAATTATTAATTCCTCTGCAGTATGGCTCACTTAAATAACATTTTTTACGATAAAAGTGAAATCAGGGTATGGGATTGGCTGCAAGCAAAAAGATTACTTTGTTGGGGACACTGTACCAGACAAATAGGATGCCAAAGAAAATAACAACAACAGAGTCAAGGTCAGGCAGGTCTAGAGGCCTACCACTGACTAGCTGGCTAGGCATTTTATGCAGGGACATGACCAGTCTGAGATTAAGATAGGAACAGACATGGGCAGGAGTGAATGGCAATGGTGCATTTTACCTATAAAGATGCTTTGGGATGAGAGGAAGAATGAATAAAATTAATATTTGACAGCTTAGGAGGTGGACATATGATAAAGGATGCTGGCCTCTTCTATAAAAGTGAGTATCCTAGAATCATAGAAATTCAAAAAGTAACAGCCTAGTGCTCTCAGTTACATTTTTCTAGTACTGTCTCCAGTCTAGCATTTGCTAATATTCAGTTGACATTTACTTTATTTCATCCCATTACCCCCTAGGTAATGGATAGCCCTTGTGACTCTCTAAATAATTCATTTTTAACCTTAGTTTATTAACGCCCTAAAATACTTGTAAATAGTAATGCCCCTTAGTCTTCTTAGTTGTTAATTAAACATGCCATGCCACACATAAATAGTTCTTTTAAAATTATTAGTGGGTTTAAAAGTTTTAAAATTTAGCAAAATTTCTCTCCCTGTTGGAGAGCTTTGAACTGGGATTCAGATTTCTCTTTCTTCACATCTATAAGATTTTCATCTCAGGTTCAGCCATGATCCTATTCACCAGCTTTGTATTATTCTGAATTTGGCAATACTGTTAAAGAAATTACAATGTGGAACAGTTCCCAGGAATGTATGCCCCATAACCACGGACTCTGGGGAGCACTGGGGTCCCAGGTGCCCACCATGAATCCAGGCAGGATTCCCTGGGAACTCTGTCTTGGATTTGCTAAAGTTCATTGAACCAGCAATGTTTTAGGCAAAACACTTTGGACTGCACGAGTAGCCCAATCGATTGCAATTGGGACTGAATGAACAGGAATACAGTAAGATATTACTCAGGGTGAGCGAGGTGGCAGAATGTGTTCAGAAATGATTTTCAACAGTTAACGCTTTAGTCGTAATTTGCCACAACCAACAACGTAATCAGTTTTTTTGGCATGACAAACATGCAGACTGCTCGAGAAGCAGGAAGCTGAAGTGCAGGAATTCTGTACAATCTAATCTTTTGGCTTGTCTTTTAATAAAATACGGATACTGGGTCCAACTAGTTCAGAAACTGTCTAGTTCGGAACCCTAGTTTGACCCTCAAATTCCTGCCCTTCCTTCTTCAGTCTAATTAACAAATCTGTATAAATCTGAACCCTACCTTATTTTTCACCATTACAAGAAAAAAGCATGCCCCAGAGAGGTACATGTGAGAGGGTGTACCCGGCCTTTGTGGACACTGCTGGAAGTTCCAGCATCCTAGTACATCCCATTCCGGCAAAGTGACAGGAAAGGAGCAACGAAGGTGGATCCTCCAGGTCTGCCTAGAGAGGCCTCAGGGAAGCAGCCCATCAGAGCCCAGAAGGCTCAGCTAAAAAGAGCTGCAGGGCCTTAGCAGGTCAGTTCCTTGCTGGGACCAGAGGGGCAGGGCCGGCTCCAGGCACCAGCCAACCAAGCACGTGCTTGGGGCAGCACCTTGGGGTGGGGCAGCGCTTGGGTTTGTTTGTTTTTTTTGGTTCGGCGGGGCAGCGCTGGAGGGGTTTTTTTTGTTTGTTTTTGTTTCCACCGGGCGGCGTTCGGGGGGGGCGGGGCTTTGGGCGGCACGGCGCTCGGGGGGGCGGGGCGCTTCGGGGGGGGCGGGGGGGCGCCCGGGGGGGGGGGGGGGGTTACGGCGGGGTGACGCTCTTTTTTTTTGCTTGGGGCAGCAAAAAAGTTAGAGCCGGCCCTGCAGAGGGGCAAGGAAGGATGCTCCTGTCTGGCCAAAGGAGTTTGAGAGATAACAAGAGGTTTTGTTTGTTTGTTTTTTTCCCCGATTTGAATGGCGGAGTTTGGGAGAGAGAGATAGCCGAAGAACCTTAACCCTGAGGTAAGGGTGATGCTAAAGGGGCTAGAATGGAAAAGGCCCAGAGAAGCAGCAGTAACTAATTGAATCAAGCAGGAGATGGGTGCTGTTTATAGGGTCCTTGGGTTTAACCCGAAGTAGTGGGCTGGCCTGGGTTCCTCTGCTACTGCAGGTAAAGTGGTATAAACCCAAGAAGGTGGCAGAGCTTATTTGGAAGCCAGAACAAAGGGCTGAATTTAAAGGGCCCAGAGTTGGGCTGAAGACCCTATCAAGAACAAAGAGACTTTTATTTGCTAGAGTCTTTAATACCCTGGAAGGGGTTCATTCTGACTTTATAATTTGACCAGAGGCCCAAGCTGCTGAAGACCCATCAAGGTCAGTCAGCAGCCCACAGGTGGCACCAGGGATGTGTAGAGGGCTGTGGTCCACATCCAGCAGTTTGGAGGTGCTCAGGAGGTGAATGTCCCATTACACCTAAATGGAAAAGTTTACCCCTCTCAGATTAATCTATTTGGTAGCCTCATTCAAAAGCCAATTGCTGCATTAAGACCAATAGGCTCTTCCCTCAACCACCCTCAATAAAAGAGCAATGTTTTGGGTTGGTTAGGCTAGTGTTAAAGCCAGAGACTTTGGGTCACTGACCCAAGAATGGTATATGAATAGAAATCAAATTGCTCAATGTAATGTCTACATCTGAAGACCTACCCATTACTAGAAATACCAATAATCAGTAGCCTGTTAAATTGGGACTTTTAATAAGATGTTAGACTAGGAGGCAGCTCTTAGTTTCTCTTCGCTGCTCTCATTCCCACTTCAGCCAAGAACACTTTTACGATTGGTGAGTGTCAAGGCCTCAAGAGCCCTTGAGAAGTTCCTGGAAAATATGATTTGTGGTACATGGCAGGTTCCATGCATAAAATTTCTTGACTGATTACAGACAGCTTTCATTTGACACATTTTCTTCATCAAATAGCACTTTAAGAAGTGAAAATAGAAGGGGGGAGGGCTTTAAAAGGGCAATATACTTTCAATACTCTTGAGCAGTTTGTTCTAAGCAAAGTTGACTGTTACCTTTTAGTGGTGACTGGTTTACTGATTGTTAATGCTTTAAAAATAAGATGAAATCAGGTGTATAGTCTTTACTGCAAGAAAGATATATGCCTCCGTGCATAGCAGTGGTTTGGCAATCTTAATCTCCAAAGACATAACGTTGATGTATGTTATGTTGCCAAACAGCACAGTGAGTGTTTAAAATGCTGTGAACAGCCCTATTGCCTCCACATGATACAATCTAAGATTAGATTGTAACTCAGTGACTGAATCCTTTCCCAAATCCTGCATAGAATATTAAAGCTCAGGCCATTTACTCTAATATCTTGAAGGAATGCATTTTTTTTCTTTTTGCCATAGAAACAAGAAAGCACAGAGTGGGGATATGCACTGTCGGCAACATGAAAGCATATCACCCACATCAGGCAATTCCACTATAATACAACGTCATCGTTTCTATTTTGATGAAAGCTTAAGGCTGTGCAAAAGGATCTGTTTAGCAACCATGTCTATGGTATCAGAACTGTTCAAATCTCAACTGATATATTAACCTAAGATCTATCCAGCGCTTCTCCTGCATCCTTGATGTCTGCCGTATTAATTTTGATGGAATTAAATGCACATAGAGGTCAAGGAGTTAATTCAGACTGTCACCCTTCTGTACTTTTTTCCAAATAATTTTATATAACAATCTGAGTTGATCTTCTGTTACTTTGGACATCTTAAAGTACCTTGCACAACACAGCCCTGCAAAAGCAGCTTCATGCAGTGATTAGTGCAACATACTGTAGTGTTAGACCTTTATTTCTCCTCTTACCCTTCTTCCCTACCCTGTCGTATCTTCCATTTGCCTGTGTTTTAAGTCAGTGCTGTGCTGCTAAAATTTTAACAAGGACTTCTTCAAATATTTTCCAGCTCCCTCACGAATACATCTGACCTTCCGTAACCAAAATACTCTTCCCACACCTCAAATTTATCCTCTATCCCACAAAATGTAGCAATTCTACATTCTTCCCCCACCAAACAGCTGCATCAGTGCTTTCACTCTCACCCACATCAATCAGTCCCTTTAACATGCCATGCTTCCCTCTCCCCTGCATTTTTCTTTCTTTCTTTTACAATACCATCTAGGGACCCCAAACAGGGCTTTGGCCTCATCACTGTACAAACACCGCAAGGACAATCCCTGCCCCAGAGATCTCACAGTCAGGGATTTAGGCAACACACAACCCATGAATAAGTTGACAGGGAACAGTAGAGACAGGTTCATTTACTTAAATTAGTAATCAGCAAAAGTCCAACCAAAGCCAAACAGCATCTCAGAGGCTCCCCTATTAGGCAGACGTTCCTCAAAACAGAGGTGATTGTAGCAGGCAGCTGTCCTGAAGCCTTTGGCTTGCAGGTGGTTGGTCACGTAGAGAGTGGGTCCCCTCTGATGGTGGAATGGGTGTTTGCTGGTAGGTTGGGGATGTACGCCCTTGGTTCTTGAGGTGGGAAGTTTTGTCTGATTGTGAGGAGTCTACCCCACCTGGTATGGGGATAAGTAGGGGAAGTAGGTCTCGCATTGCTATTAAGGATATTAGGTTGGGGGGTAGCTCTCCCAGGATGATGTGGAGGGCCCAGTAAACAAACAGGCCTCTGCTGGCTGGTATGAGGAGTCACCAGGAAAGTGGGTTTCTCCAGCTGGTGTGGACAAGTGAGTCTACACTGACTAGTATAGTGGTCAGGTTGGGGAGTGGGTGTCCCGTAGACCAGTGGCTCTCAATCTTTCCAGACTACTGTACCTTTTCAGGAATCTGATTTGTCTTGGATGCACCCAAGTTCCACCTAATTTAAAAACGACTTGCTTACAAAATCAGACATAAAATTGCATTATTACTGAAAAATTGCTGACTTTCTCATTTTTACTGTATAATTATAACATAAATCAATTGGAATATAAATATTGTACTCACATTTCAATGTATAGTATATAGAGCAGTATAAACAAGTCATTGTCTATACGAAATTTTAGTTAGTACTGACTTCACTAGTGCTTTTTATGTAGCTTGTTGTAAAACTAGGCAAATATCTAGATGAATTGATGTACCCCGTGGCAGACCTCTGCATACCCACTGATGTGCACGTACCCCTGGTTGAGAACCACTGCCCTAGATGGTAGAAGGGGTCATAGGAGTTAAAAGATGAGGAGCAGGTCTCCTATTGCTGGTGGTATTGAAGTGGGTCTTGAAGTGGGTCTCTGCTAACTGGTGGAGAGGGGAAGCAGGCTCCTTTCCATAAGTTGAGAAAAGACTTGAACTTTTCTTGGGCATTGGAGGGACTGGCTGAGGATAGTAGGGTTCCAGGCTCCATCCCACTATTTATTCTTCAGACTCTGGGCTGTCACTGGGTAAGCAAACAAATGGTGAGGAGAGAGACAGGCTCAAAAGCTCCTGGATTCTCACTCATGAGTGTAATAGCTTGGCCCTGCTCCTCTTGAGCAAAGATCTGTGAAACCCATAGAACTGAGCCAGGCAAGATCTGTGGACCATTTGTGACCTACTAAATCTTTTATTCATAGGATTATATATATCCAGAGATCTTAACACAGCCCTGGAGTCTTTCAGTGTGTGAAGAGACACGTCCATAGTTTCTGCAAACAGCTTTCAACCATCAAAAGGGAGGTGTTCAATGGTGTTCTGAACCTCTCTCAGGAACCCTGAGAGTTGGAGCCATGATGCCCTGCACACAACTACTGCTGCAGAGATGGACCTGGCAGCAGTGTCTGTGGCATCCAAGGATGCTTAAAGAGACATCCTGATTAATATTTGACCCTCCATGATGGCCTGAAGCTGTTCCCTCTGTTCATGTGGAAGAAGATCAATAAAGACTGTCAAATTATATTTGGCCATGATTGCCTGAGAGTTTGCCATCTAAAATTACAGGATTGCAAAAGCATAAATTTTTCATCCAAAGAGGTCTAGATGCTTTTGGTCCTTATCATACAGGGTAGACTTGGATTAGTGTTGCTTCCCTACTCATTCACTTCATCCGCCACCAGAATTAGGTAGGGCAGAAAGAGAATAAAATTGTGGATTTCTTGGATGGGATGTAATAATTTATCTTTCCATTTGCAAGTTGGTGGAATGGTATCAGGTGTTTGGCAAACTATCTTTTATTGGGTCCAGGAGTGCCTGCTTAATGGGTAGCACAACTCTAGTGGGTGTTGCTGATTGACTGGAAAATGTCAAGCAGTTTGTGATGTGAATCCTTGACCTCTTAAAGTGGTATTTGAAGAGCATCAGCTACCTGCTTTATAAGGTCCTGAGGTTGCTGAAAAGCATCAGTCATGACTAGAGATGGTGAAGAGATAGCAGTTTGAGGGGTGGCTTATTCCTCAAACATCTCCTTGTGTTGGGGAGCCAGTTAGGGAGGAGAGACTTGAACATTTCTAATTCCTTGGAACTAGTGGTCTGGCAAATTGCTGTTAGTACACAGCCCAAGGATCCCAGTATGGCCATTGCAGAGGCTCCATACGGGAGAGAGGGTGGCATCTGTGGTGTTGAGCACGAGGGTTTTCCCTATGGGAGTCAAAGAATAGGCTCCTGTATGGATGTGTAGGAGAACCCTGCACTGAGATGGATGAGACTGAAGGAAGATCTTCCTCCTCCTTGGCATCTTCCAACGAGAGGGGCACCAGCAGAAAAAGGGTGGAGAGTCCAGTGGTACTGGAGCGTGGGGTCTCAGTACTGAGAGGTATGTGGCAGCCATGGGTAGTGGAGATTCCAGTTCATCTGCCACTGATAACAGTCTTTTGAGATTCTGAATTCCTGTGGTATCGAGTGGAGGATTGGTTCTGACATAACAGCGTGTTTAGCAGTTGAAGCAGACGTACTGTAGATTTTGAGCATACCAAAGTAGGCGCCAATGGTGTCTGACACTTTGGTTTGCATGGTTGTACTGAGGATCCTGTCTGGGGAGGTACCAATGATGGAGCTGTGTTCAGTGGTATTGGTTTGAGGAGTGCTTATCCTCCTTGTCCCTTGTAGACAGGGCTCTGTTGGAAATGTGTTTCTCTTAAGAGTTCTGGGATTTTCCAGACCCACCAGTACTGGAGGAGGAGTCTTTTGCCTCTACACTGCTGAGCTGAGAGGTTGAGGCTTCTGATACCATGGACTCAGCAGGGGATGAGGTCTCTTGGGAGCAGGTTCCTTATGATAACAGTCAGCACTTCTCTTTTGGGACCCTTCATTGAGGCCTCAAGAGTTTTGCCCCTCTTAGGGGAGATCTGTGCTGAGGTCAAAGGGGAACTTGATCTGCCCAGAGACAGATGTCTGTGGGAAGGTCTTCTGACCTGACTCTGAAGTGGGTCAAAGGAAGCACTCCAGCAGCAGCTTGACCTCACAGTTCTTCCTTGCTTTGGATTTAAGAGCCAGGCAAAAGTTACACTTCTGGGAGACATATGACTCTCCCAGGCAGCTGACACACTTAGAGTGGCCATCATTGACTGGGATAGGCTCCCGACAAGAGAGGCAATGGTTGAATCGTGGAGAGTTGGGCATGCCCTGCCAGGAAAGAAAGGCTCCCTGAAGTGAGGGAGAGGACCAAAGTTAATCCTCACACTACTTATCTACTAACTATGTAACAACTATCTAAAACCAACTAACACTAAACTATAAAGAAAAAGTTAGCTCAGGCATGCTCAAGGCAGACACGCTAGGGCTCTGTCTTAGGCCAAGGTGGCTGAGAGGGAACTGAGGGCAAATGGATCGTGGCAGCCCTATGTAGCCTCAGTGCATGGCACAAGGATGTATAGGACATACAGGCAGGTCAAACAGGACACTGCAAACAGGAAATCTCTGATCAAGGACTCAAGATGCGCCGGTACACCTGAAGTGCATCACCCATAGAGACATTACTCAATGAAGAATTTTTAGCCCCTCTCCCCCAATCTGCTGCTGAAGGAATGGATCCCATCTGCGTTCAAGTCTAGCAATCAAGTTGCCTTTTCTAGGTCTATCTTTGGAACAAGAGTGGCTACAAATTTATTTTTCTTCTTCAAGAAAAGATTCCTTTCACATGGCCCAAAGAATAGCTCCGTTAACAAGGGAGCTCTCCAGCTCTTCTGTGCTTCAAGTACCATCAACTCTGATTCTTAGCATAACTGTAAAAAATACTTATCTAGACTCTCTTTCCTCCAAGGAGATTTAGTCTGTCTGATTAGAGACTTGGCTGCTTTCAACCAACGTAAGACCAAGGATCCTGTGCCTGCAAGTCTCCCATAGAAAATAAAGTGAGATAGGGGAATATAGTCAAGCTCTGGATATCTACTTGCAGGAAGGCCAGTTCAAGTTCTGACCATTCTAGGCAGCCAAAACATTATTTCAGTCAGAGCCAGATCTAGTAACACACTGCTCCAGATCAAAAGAAAACCTACTGCCCTGTGAAATATTTTAATAACGGTTTACAATGATCCTACAGAAATAGGCTGAACGCTAGATACCATGGGATACTAAATATAACAACACTTCATTCTTTAACCGTTCATTCCAGGATCTCAAAGCAGTTTGCAATGGTTAGCTGATTCAGGCCGCACGCCACCCTGTAAAGCGGAGTACAGTTATTCCCATTATACAAATGGGGAAACAGACCTGGAGAGGCCATTGCCTATCCTTTTAAATGCCCACTAACTTGAGGTGATGACATTTTTGACACACATAGAGCATTCACAAAGGCTGAGCACCTACCAATCCCTTGTGTCTTCAGTTGGCACTGTGGATGCTCAGCACGTCTGAAAATCATATCTAGGAGCACTAGCTCAGGCCACCCAAAATTATTGACCACCTGTGATAATTTAGACCTAAATGGCTATCATATAGAAACTCAGTGGTAGAGCCATAACCAAATCCAGGTCTCTTGATGACCAATATCCTGTTCTCACCACCATAGTATACTTCCTCCCAGGTATTTCAAAAAAGAGCTACAGAAATTAAGGCTACAAATGCCAATAAGTTGTATAATGGATTCTTGTCAGTGGGGAAAAAAAAGACCTAAACTGAAAAACAAATTATGCACATTTTACATCCCACAGAGGTTCAGGATTTTATTTTTTCTAAGGCTGAATTAACTCAGAAAGCAGTTAATTTCCAACTTCAAAGATTTTTTCTTGTTTTGAAGACAATAAATATGCAGCAAATATCTCACAGCAACAACGAGCTGATTAGACAGATTTAAACAAGAATAGTCGCTTGTCAGAAATAAATTACTGTAGCAGAATGTCATGTCTGGCTTTATTTTATTTATTTTGGGGGGGGGGGCGGGAACCAGACCACACATTTCTGCCAGAAGAATATCTCCCTGTATTTTAATGCTTCTTTAAAATTGTTCTCACAAGACAATGTTTCCAGCAGTTCAAAGGACAGAAGAGTTATTCCTACCTGCTACAGTGACTTTAGCTGTCCGACTGATGATAGCCCCAATGCCTTCTAAAGAGGCCTCACACTGGTAGAGACCCTCATCTGGCTTATGGTGCCTGGAATGGACTATACTTTGTATCAAGAGGGAACCATTGGCCATCTGCTGTCTCCTTTCATCCACTGCCAGGTTTAAGAAGACTGCATCTTTCTTCCACTTGATGACAGGAATTCCTTGATCAGACTCCACTGTGCAATTCAGCAGCACATTACTTCCGCGCATGGTGACAGCATCTGAAGGCTCAGTCAGGAACCGCAATGATGTAAAACCCTTAACTTGTGAACCTAGAATAAGAAAAGCTTGGTTATTCATTCACGTACAGGAAGATAGATGCCAGTTCTGGTGCATTAACTCATTGAAGAGCACGAACACAAAATCCCAGAAGACACTTTGGGTGCCCGGTGAACATTCTGAGAATTAATTTAATTAAAAATACCATGTCTCAGCAAATTGACTGAAGGAAAACCAAGATGAATATTTTGGTGCCATCGATTCAAATACAATATTTACAAAAGGGAGACAAATATGTAAACAAAGTAAAATACCTCTAACTGCGCCCCCCTCCCCTCATTATTTCAAGAAATAAGCCCCAATGTGTTCAATTTTCTCTAGTGCAGTGGATCAGTACAAAGCCTATGCATTGTTTCAGTACCATTTTGAGGGTATAAATGGAATTTACTCTAATTGGCTCATAGGGCTTGTGCTGGACCCCTGCACAGAGCTGAATTTCACCATGAGAAGTTTGCAAATAGCACTTGGGTGGCTTTGTATTTATGAGCAACGTTCAGAGGAGATTAGACAAATCCAGAGTCTAGCCATCTTTTGGAAGTGCTGCCAAATCTTTGTATATGATGAAGCTTTTCTCCCTGAACCAGAATGACACTCACATCTGTAGTAGGAAGAGAGCCTGAGACATAAGCCCTTATATCAGAGGCCTGGTTTGAGGCCGGACCTGCTCACAGAATTTGGCAAGAGCAGGGCTGATATTGCAGAAAAAACACATTCCTAACAAGTGCTCGTCACAGAGTGCTCATGCAAACACATGCCAATATCCAGTGGTACCAGAACATCCCGATATCAAGGATGGTACACAAACATTACCCAAGGATAACAGGAACACACTGACCCATCCTAAAAGATAAGGTCAGGATGATAGTACGTAATAGAGATGTTTTGATCAAACCAACATGTACAAGATGGGTGATAACTAGCAACGTAAGGGGGCAGTAACTAACTAGGTCAAAGGGGCAGTACTAACTTGTTTGTATCGGGGTATAAAGATGCATCTCAGAGGGAGTGTCTTTGTCTGGCCATAGGGAGGAATGGAAAGTCCTGCCGTTCACAGAGCTGGTCCATTGTTATGGGCATACGTGTATTAGTGGTCTGGTAGAGTCTGCGGGATACTAGTACCATGCTTTGTCAACAATACACCTGGCTGGGTGCCCTCGTCCCTTAATGGATCTTGTGGTCATTGGGTGGTTCGCTTGAGGTCTGCAATGCCAGCTGTCTGCGCAGGGCTGGGGCGGCACACAGAGGGAACACACACACACACACACACACAGCTATCAACATCTAACCACAACATTCTCAAAAGCACCTCCTCTTAACTTCTTTTCCATTCCTCTGCAATATAGAGAGAAATGGATGAGATACTGAAGTCCCTTGGGTGCCAGCTGAGCAGGTGTCACAGCAGCAGCCATGACAGACTATTCTTACAGCATAAATGTGTCACATCACAGTAGGGCATCAAGAATGCATGACAGGGCTGCAAAATGCAGAGTCTAGGCCCCTTTGCAGCCCTGCACAGTTAGGAGGCAATGGAGAAGAAGATGGAGTGAGAGACTTCCATGGAGAGCCCATGATATGAATATAAACCTTCACTGCTAAAGACTAGAAAACTGTTAAGATGCTTAAGAACTAGTGGATTTTATTACATACTCTAATAGCACAATAAAAGGAAAGGAAATGGGCCCAATTCTGATTTTCTATTGGATTGCCCCTTTTCCAGTCATTTACACCTGTGCAAAGTGCATGCAAATTGGATTCTGATTTGGTAGCATTTTATATGCACTTTCCACAAATGTAAATTACTAGACTATGGTCCAGGCTGTGGAGAATCAGACCCTATAACTTCCATTGATTGCTAAATGATATCAGAGAGTCAAAACTTACAGGACCTTGCATGTCTTTAAAGCTGCTGTCTGTGAATGGAAAGGAGGCCGATATTTTCTGTTAAGCAAACCTTGTCCTCAACCTTTCTTCCATGGATATGCTATATATAGCACTCCTAGCTGTTAAGGGCTGGGTTGACAGCATCACCTTAAACAGCTTGCCTCCAGCATGTGATATTTCCAGCCCCTTCCCAGCTACCATCCTCCTCTCCATATTACCTTCTCTCTGGCCACGTTCTAAAGGAAGAACAAAATTAATTGACTGGCAAAAGATGTATCCAAGGCCTGATCCTGATCTCGCTCACATTGGTTTAATCTCACCTGAAGTCAATGGAGCTACACTGGTTTCAGTAACCTAAGGGGCTGCTAACAAGGAGTTTCGCAAGGGAGTTCTCCAGGTGAAGGAGGAGCAATACAGCACCCTTTTGGGGTAAGTGACTGTCTGTAGTGTGTGTTTGTTTGTGTTTGGGGGTTACTTGCTGTGTGCTGAGCTTGTGTTTGTCAGTCTGTTTGTTCGGTTGGTTGTTTGAAGGACCGTGTGCTGTGGCTGGCAGTTGGAAGCTGTGAGCTTCAAAGGAAGGTTTGAAAGCTAGAAGCCTCTGGTAAGTGGCTGAGCCTTAATCAGTGGGCGGGGCATTCATACAGGCCAGGGCTTTATAAAGCAGCGCACAAGCGACTAGGGAGCTTTTGCGAACAGGGGCTGCTAACAGGGAGTTTCGCAAGGGAGTTTGGAAGGGGAGTGGGAAGGGGGCGAGGGTCCCTTGCCGGTTCTATCTGTTTTCCCTTTATTCCCCTTAAAACCTAAACTTCTTGCTTAAACAACCCTTTCAGCGGACAGGGGGCTGCAGACGGGAGTTTGACAGAGGGAAGCTTACGATGGTTAGGAAGACCCGCAACACCTGTGCCAGCACTGCTTCTGTCTCCTCCACCTGCGCCTGTAGCCAGACAGAGCGCCTGAGCATGGATGCTTCTACCCAGATCCTGGTGTGGTTTTGCAGAGACTGTAACTTGCAATTTCCACTTACTGATATCCAGGCTGGGGGGACCATCCAATGTGAAAGGTGCCTGCTGGTGGAATCTCTCAGGCAGCAGGTGGGAGAGCTACAGGAGGAGGTGGCTAGGTTGAGGAGCATCCGAATCCACGAGCAATTCCTGGACAGTGTCCATGTGGAGATAGCTGAGGTAGCTGTCCCAGTACACAGGACTGCTGATACACCACTGGTGGAGGAGGAGATGGCTCAGGCTGGACACTGGCAGCTGGTTACTTCTGGCAGCAGGCAGTGCTCCACCCCTGCTCCGAACCCTCCCGCCGCGGTAATAGGTAACCGTTATGCTCTTCTTGATACAGGAAAGAAAGAATCATAAGGAGGAGGGAGAAAACTTGTTCACCTTAGCCTCTGAGGATA
>NW_020664420.1:11315338-11326052 GCF_002925995.2 Terrapene triunguis | reverse complement strand
GAAGATACACTTTTGTCATGAAACTGCTGTTAGTAGCAAACAGGCCCATTTACAATTTAGGCAAGTATTGTTATATTAAAAACATTTATTGCTTTTTATTCTTCCATAGGCCTCTGGTGTTTTAAACCACAGCTTCTTGTTGGACATTTTTATTTATGCCACCAAAACACAACACATTTTAACACCCAGCTGTTTATGACAGTATGTTAATGAACTTATGTGACTATTATCAGAAGTAAATAATCCACTTCTTCTGAAACAGTGGGGTTATGACAGATTTCAATTCAGTGAGTTCATAAATTACAGAAGTTAAACAAAGATTAACTTTCTTTTCATGCAATTACCCTTGCAGTTCAGTCACAATTTCAGCTATTCATATCCTTTGCAGAAGCCATAGTTAGCTTAAATTGCTTTAGTACATGGTACCTAACAGCTTGAATAACCTGTAATGCTTTTGGAATGTGAATACAGTTCAAACCCTTCTCTGAAATATTGCTCCTGGAGGCTGAAGTGGTGAGAGGTTGAAGAAATGATCATATGCTTTCAAAGATTTCTTGGAATTTCAGGAAGGAGGAGGGATTAAGAGACAGGTTTTTAAAGGTATTTAGGAGCCTAATGATACAGATAGCCACCTACTGGGATTTTCAGAACTGCCAAAGTGCCTAATCCCTATTGAAATCAATGGCAGTTAAGTGCCTAGATGCTTTTGAAAATCTCACTTGGCTTCTATCTGGCTAGATACCTAGGAATTAGCTCAAGCAGCCCTCAACCAAAATATTAGATCTTGAATGCCAACCAATCTTTGGGAACATTCCAAATCATGTATCATCATTATTTTAACAAGGGACTTCCACAAACCTTTTCCTCCCTAACCTGTAGTAAACCCCGGGTACCAGAGTGCATGCACCTGCTGACGGGAAGGCTGAGGGACTGAAGATTGTTCAAAATTTTTATGAAATGTCCAAAGATTACACAGATTTAGTTTTTGTTAGATTAACAGGGAACTAGATTCCAGACAGACCAGAGCCGGAAATACAACTATAGAGCCTGTCAACTGGAACACCTTGGTACTCAGAAGCCCAATCATGGAAAGTTTTAAGGTGTAAACTCACAATGTAAATTGCACTGAGAAACCAATATGAGGGCAGTGCAGTTTATGAAGCACATATTAAACACATTCTAAGTAACCAGGCAGCGATATTTTGCACTATTAAAGTGTTCAAGCAGTCAACATGTGTGGCCCTATTTCCAGTGGATTGCGTAATCCAGTTTTCTTTTTCTTCACACACACTTTGTATAGGTTTCAGAGTGGTAGCCATGTTAGTCTGTATCAGCAAAAAGAATGAGGAGTGGCACATTAGAGACTAACAAATTTATTGGGCATAAGCTTTTGTGGGCTAGAACCCACTTCATCAGTTGCATGCAGTGGAAAATACAGTAGGAAGATAATGGGGGTTGCCATACCAACTCTAACGAGACTAATCAATGAAGGAGGGCTATTATCAGCAGGAGAAAGAAAAACTTTTGTAGTGATAATCAGGATGGCCCATTTCCAACAGTTGACAAAAAGGTGCAAGTAACAGTAGGGGAAAAATTAGCCTGGGGAAATAGTTTTTAGTTTGTGTAATGACCCATCCACTCCCAGTCTTTATTCCAGCCTAATGTAATGGTGTCCAGTTTGCAAATTAATTCTAGTTCTGCAGTTTCTTGTTGGAGTCTGTTTTTGAAGTTTTTTTGGTTGAAGAATTGCGACTTTTAGGTCTGTAATTGAGTGACCAGGGAGGTTGAAGTGTTCTCCGACTGGTTTTTGAATGTTATAATTCTTGACATCTGATTTGTGTCCATTTATTCTTTTGTGTAGAGATTGTCCAGTTTGCCAATGTACATGGCAGAGGGACATTGCTGGCACAGGATGGCATATATCACATTGTTAGATGTGCAGATGAACGAACCCCTGATGGTGTGGCTGATGTCTGTAAGCGAGCACAGGCCTGTCTCCCAAGCTGTCTGTAAGCGAGCACAGGCCTGTCTCCCAAGATCTGTGAGAGTGAGGGATCGTCCTTCAGGATAGGTTGTAGATCCTTGATGATGCGCTGGAGAGGATTTAGTTGGGGGCTGAAGGTGATGGCTAATGGCGTTCTGTTACTTTCTTTGTTGGGCCTGTCCTGTAGTAGGTGACTTCTGGGTACTCTTCTGGCTCTGTCAATCTGTTTCTTCACTTCAGCAGGTGGGAACTGTAGTTTTAAGAACGCTCGATAAAGATCTTATAGGTGTTTGTCTCTGTCTGAGGGATTGGAGCCAATGCGGTTGTATAGTTGGACTCCAGGTCCTCTGGGAGAGAATATAATTTCTTGATGGAGAATAATATTTTTCCCTAGTGAGTGATTAATTAGTGCATCAAGAGTTGAAATCAAAATAGGGAGAAAAGATGAATTTATGAATATATTTTAGAAATTCCAAAATTGAGTTTAGCTTCCCAAATTATGATCTTCAAACCGATTTTTTGTTGAGGCCTAAATAAATTCCACTTAGAAATCATTGTTCTGCACCACTTTCTCACAGTATTGCAACTCATGGTGACCTTCCCACCTGTGAGCAGAACTGGAAATAGCTACTTAAGAGCACAAGAAGGGGCAGGGAAACTCCCACAGTGTTTTCCCTTATTCTGCCAAAAGCTGAAATGCCACCTCTGAAATGTTCCTAATGCCCAGCACAAGGACATCTATTGAAGCCAATGGCAAAACGCCTGCTGGCATCAATGGAAGGAAGAGTGGGCTGTTGGGAACTAGATCTGAAGTCAAATCCTTGCCTGGCAAAGCACTGTCCCGGATGCTTATCTCTTCAGCTACAGCCAGTGGAGGTTTTTAATCTTGTGCTATTGGAAGACGTGAAAATGCTGTAAAACTTCTTTAGTATTTGTCCTAGTCCTTGAGCAGCCTCTTCCCCACTGTGCTTTACCTTAAATATCTCATGAAATCTAAGATGAGTTAACAATGCAATGGAGGCACCTAAATACAGCACAGTTTACAACAGGCCATTAAGCTCTTCACCCCTAGCATTAGGGGAGGGGGGGGGTTGTTTTTCCATCAGAGATGGACAATGGGTTCATTTTATTTCTAAGAACCAGACTGATATATTCCAACTATTTTTAAACCTCTAGACTACTAAAACTTATGCCAATAGCTCAAATTAAGGGGTGGGGAGCAGGGCTAAGCTAAGAAGGTATCTGTAGAGGAAATATGGGAGCTCTTTTAAAGTATACTGCAATACAAAATGTCTCTTCTACAGGTTCAGTGCTTTGTGGTAAGAGAAACCCACTGTCTTTATCTGGCACCTTTGATCACCTCCTTATTTTTTCCCCCCCATCTTTAATGATATTTCCCTTGCAATCCCTCAGAGTTGCAAAAAGCTAAACACTAAAAAAAAAAGTTTGAGTATTAATACTCCCAAGCATTCAACATCAAACCCAATGAAACTGAGTCTTGGGTTTGATGTTCATCAGTGTGTTTGGAAACCCTATGCTTATGAAAGTTTGGTGAATATAGACTGAGGTTACTTGCAGAAAGCCTTAATTACTTTTATGGGATTGTCTGCATAGGTAAATGCTAACCAACATGAGTAAAATTTGCACAATTGAGTCCATGCCTGGAAAGATGCTGCACTTCTGTCACAAAAGTTTATCACCCTTGTGACTTTTCCCCAGCAAGTTGTTTCAGGTTCTATGCCCCTCAAAGACATCTACAATCAGAGCACTAGATGTGTGTGCTTTTCTAATTGTTTTAAGTGTTATAACATAGCAAATGCCTGTTCCACCATTAACATGTGCACACACATCTACTGTCTCAGTTTCAGTACTAAGAGGCTGAGGCTTGGTCTACACTTACCCCCCAATTCGAACTAAGGTACGCAACTTCAGCTACGTGAATAACGTAGCTGAAGTTTGAAGTACCTTAGTTCGAACTTACCTCGGTCCACACGCGGCAGGCAGGCTCCCCCGTCGACTCCGCGGTACTCCTCTCCTCTAGCTGGAGTACCGCAGTCGACGGCGAGCACTTCCGGCTTCGACTTATCTCGTCCAGACAAGACGCGATAAGTCGAACCCAGAAGTTCGATTTCCAGCCGCCGAACTAGCGGCTGGGTATAGACGTACCCTGAGACTTCCAGGGGATTGAGTTCTACAACACAGACTGAAATTGATCAATCCAAACCACATTTTTTTTTCTTATTAGAACATTCACAGAGAGACTATGAATACAGATTTATTAGATCCATGGCTCAATTACAAACCTGAACTTGAACAGAAGTGTTGTAAAGATTAAATAGCTCCAGCCCCCCCAAAAAGGCCCATTTCAGCTATTCTGAGCACACGCCTTGTCATAAACAAAAAACTATGGCACTGCTTCTGTCAAGATCTGAATCTCTGAGATGAAGGAGAGAATGCTCCAGGCAACAGCCCAAGAGTCATCTAGACAAATAAAGGAACAACTAAAGGCTGAAAAACCCAGTCCTTGGTCCCTTGCTGCTTCAGCAACCAAACCATTAACCTGTATGATGGCCTGCTATGTGATACAGGTTTGGAAACCCATTAGCTTTCTCCCTGACAGGTAACATCAGAGTGACTTAAGAGTTATCATTCTCCAAGCCACATATGAAATTAACATTTAAAAAATAAACTTTGATGTGCTCTTAAATCAGACCCCATCTCTGAATCCTTCGACTTCCTGGTCTGGCATTGTGAAACGCAATCCGCTCTTTCTGAATGGTCTGCATCAGCTACTTCCATTGCAGAGACAGAAGAGATTTCACAGTTGCAACAGTATTTGACCAGGCCACCCTGGGAGCTTTTTTATTTTTCAAACACATATTAAGAAACAAAAAGTTTTGCACACAAATTATTTGAAATCTGCAAATGTAAGGGTACCTCCATCTATCTGAAATGTGGTAGCACAGTATACTAGCTGAACTAAATCTATTATAATAAAATATATTTATGGAAGCCCTGAGTATTTTTCTCAGAGGCCATTTTGACTTCGTCTACAGATGCTGCGTTAAATTAGCCTAGTGCTCAGACTAGTAAACACTTATTTACAATTTCAGATAGCATACAATACAGCAAAACTTGTCACAATTTTCTATTTTTTTTTGCTCCAAATCAACTAAAACTGAAATAGATTAAAATGAGGTCGTTCCTTTTAATAATTTTATTATAACTCATGTAGCGCTGATTGTTGGTGCTGAGCACTTTAAATTCTAGCCCCGCGCACTTTTGAATATCTGGCCGAACATGTGCATTAATATTACATGTTACATGTAGAAAGACAAATCTGCTACCCCCAAGGAATTTACAATCTGATTCAAAGGAGTACGGTACATAGTACAACTCTTCAGGCATTACGTACAATTCTGCAGTACTCTATAGTGATGCATCAACTCATTACATTTTAAAATAGTTCTATTGTAGTGTTTTGGACTGATACTGCAGTAATTTTTATTAGGAAAATTGTGTCACTAACTCCCAAGAATCCTGGTGGTTACTGAGCACATATAAAGAGTAGGTTTTCAGTTTAAACATTTAGTTTTGAGGTTCATAATTCAGATTTTTCATTTATGTATTTAGTTGACCTTAGAGCTGGTCGGGAATTTTTTGATGAAATTTTGTTTAATTGGAAAATGACGATTTGTTTAAACCAAAATTTCTCATAGGAACATATTGGTTTTAACAAAACGTACCCAGGTTCAATCCCTGCTCTGCCTGATCCTACCATGAGAAGACAGTTTACCCATGCAGGAAACAGAGCTCTGTAGTGCCAGTCCAAGACTGTGGAGTGAACTCCCACAGAAACCAAGAACCATCACAAATTTCACAAGCCACAGTTCCCTGTGAAAGCAGCACTTTTTTTACCTTGATTTCACTAATAAATACATAGCAGCATGTACGTAAACTAAAAGAAAAACCCTACCAAACTAAAACACCCCACTACAGACACAATTCTCCCCTGGGGAGGGAATGAGAGAAGAATAGGCCTCATGCAACTGATGTTAGTCACATCATGGAAGGTGCCCAGATACTATACTGACGAAGGTGGTACAAGAACCAATACCTAGTGGGAAAGGTTGGAGGCAGCAGCCTTTGCACCCCAGCAGGAGTCACTCGGAAAACTGGCTAGCTGCTCTTGCGGAAGACAGAGATGCCACACTGGCAAGCCTGTTTGAGACTATTTGAGTTGATGCCATCGATGATATCAGGCGTAGACTGTTTCCCCTAATATGCACTACTATCTACTTCAAAGAGCAATAGCGCAAATCTAATTCTTGTCACTTGACTAATATTAAGCCAATCTGGTTAACAGAATCCAAGGACTGCTTGCCTATTAAATATTGCATGACACCTTGCTTTTCAAAGGGAACTGCAAAGTCAACAATGTACAAATTCAGAAGAACAAATCTGTAAGTCAGCACTGAAGCTCAGCTGCTCTTATGACAAAATATGGCCACTCTTTAGCAGTCTACAGAAACACCACATGACACATCAGGACAGAATTTGCTACTTGGAAATTCCGAGTAGCAAAGAGTTGGAATCTACTGTGACCAACACACTAGTGTGAACTACTTTGATAAAAAAAATGCCCCTGGACCTTTAGTGACCCACCACTAGTTAGGATGTTGGTGTTATATTTCACCCAAAAGACATTAATTGTAACAGCACATGATCCCCTGGCACCATAAGGGGGCATTGCTTCCGCACTGACTCAGAAGGTGCCTCATCACTTCATCCAGGGCCTACATTTTCCTTAGGTTTCTCCCATCTTAGAACTGCCCCATCCTGACCCTGCTTATACGTGGCCTAGTGAAGAAGATATAAATTCAATCATAAAGAGTGTTGCCATTTCAAAAAGTATCAGAAGCAGAACAACTCCTCTCGCCCTTAACAGAGACAGGCTGTCTTATCTTTTCATTAAAAAAATATTAGATTACACACTGTCGAGGTCATGCCACAGACTTGACCAATTTTGTAGGGCTGCTTAATATAGTTCACGAGAAATTAAGTGTTCATCTTTTTGGGGATTCAGAAGGAAAACATCAAGGATTAATTCTGTAATAATTTGACAGGTTTGTTGCAAAATCTAGACAAAGAGGTAAAATGTACAGAGCCAGAGTAATTGCAGAGAAGAACTTGCTGCTAGTTCCTTCACTGCTGGGTATTTTTTTTAGACTTTTTATGGACACTGAATTAAAAAAACCCGACAGTCCTATAACTGGAACACACACTGCATAATCCTGTCTTAAATTTGTTTTTAATGTTTTGCTCATTGTAGGAGTACAAAAGTCAGCTCTTCTCTTATAGACAGTTGTTAAAGTCAGCCACTTCTTTCTATCTTCTGCAGAAAGCTCAAAGTCAGATCAAGAATAAAGTACTCTCTACTTAAAAGAAACTCTCTCATTAAAGGAACACTATGTCCTGCAATCACTACTAGCAGCTACAGAATCTCAGTCTCCTCACAAACAATGACTGTCCTGTAAGATTCTGTGGCTGATTTCCTATTCCCTATAGGCTCCCAGCCCTCTCATCCACTGGCCCGCTGCCTTTCTTCAGGCACCAGTGAAGGAAGCAGGTGCTTGGGGCAGCCAATACAAAAGGGTGGCACTCCGTCCGGTATCAGGGCGGCACCTCCGGGTCTTTGGCGGGAATTCGGCAGCGGGTCCCTCAGTCCCTCTCTTCCCCTTTGAGCTGCCGCCGAAGTGCCGCCGAAGAAGAAGAGAGGGAGTGAAGGACCCGCCGCTGAATTGCCGCCGAAGAATGGAGAGGTGCTATTGAGCTGCTGCCGAAGTGCCGCCGATCAGCTTTTTTTTTTTTTTTTTCCGCTGGGGGCGGCAGAAAGGCTGGAGCCGGCCCTGCCTTTCTTGACCCATCTGTGGAGTCCAGCAATTGTATCTGGCTCTCTGCTGGGACTCTGGGGCCTCTGCATTAAAATTTTGTGCAGTGTAGGGTTCCAGCTGTGAAAGGGACCCCAAAATACTTTATACACAGGAGGTGAATGATTTCCAGATAGAGTGGTCCCCAAAGACCAGCAAAGGAGCTACCACAACTTCGGGCCCGGCCCTACAACTTTAGCATAAAAGTTACCCTACCAACTATTTCGAAATTTAATAAATTTTGAGTTAGTCTTAGATGCAGTTAAGTTCAGGCCAGTTCTTATTTCAACTCATCCACTGGCGACTGCTGAATGTGATTTGTTGGTGCGATTTTGTGTTATCACCTATTCTCAGGTTGTTGTCAGACTTTTTATGGCATGAGCCAAAAGGATGTTGTTGTTGTTGTTACGATCATATTTAATGCTGTGCACAATAGCTAGCTCATCCAAGCCCCAAGCAATTGCAGGCATCTATCAGAAGTTGGAATATACCAGTTTCCTTATCCCACCTATGTACCATGCATGCTAATTTGCACATAAAAGTTCTGTGAGAAAAAATCCTGCTTTAGGTCTTGTAAAAGTACCGCAACATTTTTGGTCTTCTCCTTTTCAAGGGTCTAGATGTGCTAATTTAGTTTGCTTCTCAAGGTTAAAAGGAGTTAGCAGTATAGGCAAAATACTCAAGCCTGGTGAACAGCCGTGCTTTAAGGCATTTAAAAGCTACACTTCCAATTAAAGAGACACCATCAACATGAAAAAATAAAACACCATTTCTGTCTGAAAATGTTGTACCTACTATAATTACAGGTACCATCTAAGATGACTGTCGCAGAAAGAAGGTAGGAGAAAGATTTTTCCCCACTGTGCTTACTCTATTTGACAGCACTCAGCATGCAGTCTCTTTCATTGTTCTCCTGTATAGCCATCTCATTTTCTCCACCAACAGGAAAGCAGAAAATCCCTTATCAAAATGTTTTAAAGCATTTTTTTTAAAAAGCTCAGGACATGCTATTTAAGGCGTTCTCTGTCAGAAACTGCTCTCTTTTCTTTCTCTCTCTTTTTAGTTAGTAATTAAAAAAAACCAAGCTGAGTGTTTCTCTTTTAAGGAGCACTGCTGTGTGGTCAATCCCATCCAGTCTGCTGCATCCAAAAATGTACTGACCATGGCTTGAAACCTCTAGAACAGTGTGATGTCACTGGTGGTAAATGTGAATGAGGAGAATCCGCAAAGAGGGGAAGCACCAATGTATGAAATGTTTGGGAGGTATAATAACATGTAAATGGCTCAGAGAGGGGAAACCTGGCCTGTAGTATAAGAGAAGAAAGGGGGAATGAAGGGGGAATTTGGGGGGATGGGAGAGATGAACTGCTTGTTTGCTAACTATGAAATAATCTAATGATTCTATTTTCAGAGGATGGGTGGGAGAGGATGAGCCACCAGGATTTGTCCACAGTGTGTTGTGGGAGGTACAAGGACCCAGTTCACCAGGCATCCAGCCAGTCTGTGATACTTACTGAACCAGAAAAGGATCCACTGGGATCAAGCTCAGAGGGAAAGACAAAGCGGGCTGGAGAGAGCAGCCTGGGAGCTGGGTGCAAAGACAAGGAGATTGGTTTAATTGCCTCTGACTGGGCTAGACTCTGGCATGTTCGGTTGCTTGGGATTTACAGCAGAACTGCTCACTCCTGCATTGCAGGATCAGATTGAGTTTTCCCACCCTCTTATCCTCCTATCAGGGCAAGGCACAAGGACAGATTCAGACTAACAATACCTGTGGGACAAGCTACCCTCAAATTGGCAGGACGAGTACAGGACCTAGCCCCGTTATCCTCCCACATTGGCCAGAGGAGCACTCAGCACAGCTGGCACTTTTTCAAAAAGTGGCAGAATTGCCACTCCAAAACCCCTGGAGGAATTCTAGCTGCGTCGGAATCTGAGGTTCACCAGGAAGTCATGGCTTACAGCGACCAAGACTACCCACCCCCATGTCCCTATCTTCACACCGCAATCTACTCAGCTATTATACCATGTACTTTTCCTAAAATAGCTCAAAGGTTTAGAAACACAACAAATATTAATCTGCTTATCTCTACCACATGCTTACATGCACACTTCCTGTATGTCCTGGTGCCTCCAGGTAAGAAAGTAGCACAGTTCAAAGCTTTAATGAATTATTACCCATTTAAAAGACTCTTAAGACAATAAACTACACCCAACTGTACAATGTAAGGCTACATTTTTATTGACAACAACATAAACCATCAGATCAATACTCAAGTGGTATGAACATGTCAACAGAAAGAAACCAAGGCCAGAAATACAGCTTTATATTGTGTACAGTTGGGTGTCCTTTGTTGTAAATGATACACAGAGAAACCAAACCGAAACAAAGTCATTTTTCTGTATCAGTCTGCCTGTTCTTTCCTGATAGAGCCACACAGTGGAGCTTGTTGCTGGCTTTATGAAGACATCCTCAATGTACAAAAACCTGAATGTTTATGATATTATCTTATTTTGCAATGGGTATTTTGTATGTTGTTGAAGTTTCTGCTACTACGGTTTCTTGGTAACTTCCTTTTGGAGTCAGGTAAACAATAGGGTTGTCTCCACTGAGGCATGTGATGACACCATGAGCCATTCACTTTTCTACTTTACGTAGTACAATCAAGATAAAATTCTAGTACAGCCAATTTGTAATTGTAGTTTTGTATTTTTAATGTAATATGATACAGTACAAAACAACTGAGGAGAGCTGGCAGTTTTTCAAAGGGACACTATTAAGGGCCCAAAAGCAAGCTAT
>NW_020664420.1:11299159-11315328 GCF_002925995.2 Terrapene triunguis | reverse complement strand
GACCTCTCGAGGTCCCTTCCAGTCCTAGAATCTATGAATCTATGAATTTATTTGAATACCCCAGTTCCCTGCCCCGCCCCACTCCCCACCCCCAAGTTCATGGCCTGCATGTGTTGCTACTTCCCTCAAGCTCCTAGTGCTGCAACACGGATGTGATTGCAGAGCCATTGGCCATTATCTTTGAAAACTCATGGCGATCGGGGGAGGTCCCAGATGACTGGAAAAAGGCTAATGTAGTGCCCATCTTTAAAAAAGGGAAGGAGGAGGATCCAGGGAACTACAGGCGAGTCAGCCTCACCTCAGTCCCTGGAAAAATCATGGAGCAGGTCCTCAAGGAATCAATTCTGATGCACTTAGAGGAGAGGAAAGTGATCAGGAACAGTCAGCATGGATTCGCCAAGGGCAAGTCATGCCTGACTAACCTAATTGCCTTCTATGAATAGATAACTGGCTCTGTGGATGAGGGGAAAGCAGTGGATGTGTTATTCCTTGACTTAAGCAAAGCTTTTGATACTGTCTCCCACAGTATTCTTACCGGCAAGTTAAGGAAGTATGGGCTGGATGAATGGACTATAAGGTGGATAGAAAGCTGGCTAGATCATCGGGCTCAACGGGTAGTGATCAATGGCTCCATGTCTAGTTGGCAGCCGGTTTCAAGTGGAGTGCCCCAAGGGTCGGTCCTGGGGCCAGTTTTGTTCGACATCTTCATTAATAATCTGGAGGATGGCGTGGACTGCACCCTCAGCAAGTTTGCAGATGACACTAAACTGGGAGGAGAGGTAGATAAGCTGGAGGGTAGGGATAGGATACAGAGGGACCTAGACAAATTAGAGGATTGGGCCAAAAGAAATCTGATGAGGTTCAACAAGGACAAGTGCAGAGTCCTGCACTTAGGGCGGAAGAATCCCATGTTACAGACTAGGGACTGAATGGCCAGGCAGCAGTTCTGCAGAAAAGGACCTAGGGGTTACAGTGGACGAGAAGCTGGATATGAGTCAACAGTGTGCCCTTGTTGCCAAGAAGACTAATGGCATTTTGGGCTGTATAAGTAGAGGCATTGCCAGCAGATCGAGTAGGATGACCAGATGTCCCGATTTTATAGGGACAGTCCCGATTTTGGGGGCTTTTTTCTTATATAGGCACCTATTACCCTCCACCCCCATCCCGATTTTTTATACTTGCTATCTGGTCACCCTAAGATCAAGGGACGTGATCACTCCCCTCTATTCGGCATTGGTGAAGCCTCATCTGGAGTACTGTGTCCAGTTTTGGGCCCCACACTACAAGGAGGATACGGAAAAATTGGAAAGAATCCAGTGGAGGGCAACAAAAATTATTAGAGGGCTGGAACACATGACTTATGAGGAGAGGCTGAGGGAACTGGGATTGTTTAGTCTGCAGAAAAGAAGAATGAGGGGGGATTTGATAGCTGCTTTCAACTACTTGAAAGAGGGTTCCAAAGAGGATGGATCTAGACTGTTCTCAGTGGTACCACATGACAAAACAAGGAGTAATGATCTCAAGTTGCAGTGGGGGAGGTTTAGGTTGGATATTAGGACAAATTTTTTCACTAGGAGGGTGGTGAAACACTGGAATGGGTTACCTAGGAAGGTGGTGGAATCTCCTTCCTTAGCGGTTTTTAAGGTCAGGCTTGACGAAGCCCTGGCTGGGATGATTTAGTTGGGGATTGGTCCTGCTTTGAGCAGGGGGTTGGACTAGATGACCTCCTGAGGTCCCTTCCAACCCTGATATTCTATGGGGAAAAAAAACATATAATTGATGTATGAAAAGTCCAGCCCTCTGCCTTCAGAGAACCCTGGTTGGCTCGACAGCGGGTAGGAACTCCCATCCCTAATTCCTGCTGCTCGCTTTTGTTTGGTTGGAGGATGGGGATGCCATTTGAGAAGAGACCTTGCAAATGGTGCTTCTGCTGCAGGGACATAGCAGGCAGAGTGTGAGCCCAGGGATGGGGGACAGGTCCAGGGAGCATCCTGAGCACATGGCCTCTATCATAAGCCTGCACTGCATGGCGGGTGAGAGCCAGTCTGAGTGCAAAGAGGAAGAGGTGCAGTGAGCAGGGACTAAGGGATCAATGTTAGAGGGCACTTTGAGTGTTTGCTGATAAAGGTGGTGGAGTGATTTCTGGCCAAATGCTGAAGGAGGGTTCTCCGCAGTGAGGCAAGAGATGGGAGTTTGGAACAGATGGAAGCCCTCGCCACAAGAGTCTGCTGTAACTTCCCCCTCACCTCCAGCTATCTAATCTGCCTGGAGTATTTCTAAGGCACCTATAAACTGATATCTGAGAATCATTGTAGCTCCCCCATTCTTGCTACTAGGGCTTAATTCAAATCCCAGTGAAGATTCCCACCGACTTCAATGACCTTTACATCTGGGTCTTACTGATCCTGCTCCTCCCCCTCGGATAGCTGCATCTGATGCTCAGCCCCTGGGGTCTTGATCTGATCTTTGTCTGCTGGGAGAACAAGCAGCCTTCCTTCTTCCTCCGAAGGGTCTTCACTTTTGCCCTAGGAATGGCAAAGCTTGAGGTTAAAGTAAGGGGCAGCAGAGTTGCACCTCTCATGCAAAAGGCAATGGGAAAGCCTCCTACCCTTCCCCTTTCTTTGGCCTTCAAGAGTGCTGCCGCTGAACTCTTTCATTTGGTAAAACAGTATGAAAAAGAAAGCTACCTCCTACAGGTCACTTCCCTATCCAACCCAGGTGCCCCTCACCTCTTGCTCTCAGAACAGATCATCCTGTGGAACCGCAAAAATGAGTTTTTGTGGATAGCTGATGGTTCATAGACTGTAATTTGAGAATTTCTCTATTATTTGAAACTGTTGTGGATGTTGGGAGGGATATAGAACTGGTTTAGATAAAAATTTCCCCCCAGAACTTTCAGTAGAACTTAGACTGAAGCATTTTCTGGGATTTGTAAATGAGCCTTACTGTATTGTATCATTATATTCCTCTGTCTGCACATCTCTAATTGTCTGGTTTACACATGGAATGGGAAGGCAAAGAGAAAGCCCACAATGCCATGCAAGAATTTGTTCCCCTGTTAAATGCAGATGCCTCCTTGGGACCCTGGAGATGTAAATTTGGTCTCCTGGGTCAATCCCACCCATTCCTTAACTACATTGGATGGCTCCATGGCAAAGTAGGGGTTTGGGGAGCTAACTCCATTGCACCCCCCACTCAAGGCAAACTTTCCATTACCCGGTGCCATGTCATCATTTGCACGTGTTGTGCCAGCAGAACCCAAGGAGGGGTCAGGCCTGTTTTCACGGTGTTCATTTTGGGCAGGCAGTAGGGCATCCAGAAGAGATATCTGCGAGGTAGTCATAGAGGTGGGACTAAACAGAGCTGGGGAGGGGGAGGATGACAGAGATATTTAGGGTTTCATCATTGTAGGAGGTGGTAATTGAAGCAAAGAGAAAAGATGAAGTCACCCAGAGATAGACTGTACAAGGAGAGGAGGAGGGGGGACAAGGGCAGAGCAAAAAGGGACACCAGTGTTGAATAGAACAGGGAGCGGGGAGCCACTGAGGGAAATGTTGAAAGAGTATTCAAAAAGTAGGAAGAAAGCTAATGCAGGACAGAATCAAGGCCAAGGAGGAAAGCGATTCAAGGAGGAGAATTAATGTGAATGTGTCAAAGGCAACAGATGGAGCAAAAAGGATGAGGATAGAAAAGAGGTCCTCACTCCTGGCCAGAAACAGATCATTGGTGAACTCAGTGAGAGTGGTCTCAACGAAAGGGAAAAGACAAAAGTCAGATTGCAAGAGAGAGAGAGGAGGCAATGGGAACAGACAGAGGCATTGCTGGTGAAAGGGGTGAGGGAAAGCTAGGGATTTTTAGGATTAGAGACCCGGTATCTTGCTTGAAAACAGAGGGAAAGGTGCCAAATGAGGAAGTGGGATGGAAGGATGGGTAAGAGTGAGAGGTGTCAGGAGGGTACAGGGTCAAGAGAACATATGAATGGGTTGAAAAAGGAGAGCCCGAGGGAGAACTTGGAGCTGAGAATAGCGTTGAAGGGGGACTCGGAGCATGGAATGTTGGGGTGCACACGTGTGCAGACAAAGAGACATAGAATTGTTGTAAAAACCATCTCCACCAATGAGAAGATGTGTGTAGTAAGAACCAAATCCAATTTAATATAGAAACACCATAGCTCCTATGCAATACTACAGCATAACACCATGCGAACCCACACTGAACTTCCACAGTGAAACCACTTCTCAGAGAGACAATATATTTAGGCAGTATTTTTTCTTGTTTCCATTTTTGTTCATTCTCTAAATGTGTTTCCTCCTTCCTCTAAGGCCATTTAGTAATGCAATAAATTAATTTGTACTTTAGAGTGAACTCTTTAATCCTTTTTGTTCTCTCCCCTCCCAATCAAATGCACACTCGTAAATTTGCATACATTAGCATAATGAAACATTAATTACATAGTATTCCGGATAGGACAAGCACAGCGCTTCAATCAATCTCAATAACTTGCATCAGGAAGGTGAAACTGGCCAGTCTTATCAGGACAACATAATAGACACAAACACATCCACAGCGGCTGTTGTGGGTGTGATTTATATGCACCATTGGAAAACAAAAAGCAGAAAATTACAAAGAGGCTAATAAATATCAATTATCTTAATGATACACAGACAAATTGTATTCTGTTGTTTATGTTAGATTCTAGGGCTGTGTTTGCGTTGGGGGATGACAAGGGATGAGCTGGCACATCCCCAACAGCATAGGGTTTACCTACTTCCCAACATACCACCTGCTTCAGCCACTAGCAATAGCTTGTGTAGTGCCTCCAAAATAAACCTTGATGAGTTCAACTGGAAATGATTCAGGTCGGAAGGGACCATTATGATTATCTAGTCTGACCGTCTGCATAACACAAGCCACAGAATTTTCTGCATTAAGTCCAATAATTTGGGCAGGGAAGAATAATGGCGTCCATCTTCCCCTTGCAGCGGAGAGGATCCAGGTCGTACAGAATCCCCTGGCTCTCCTGCCCATCCATGACAAAGTCCCATTCATCGCCGGCACACTAGAAGCATCCATGGAAGTTAGTGCCCACCTATTTTACGGCTTCATATACATACCCAGCCCACTACAAAGTAGAACTGGATTTACCTCGGACAGTAGAATTACAAATAAAAATAGCTGTTCCCTCTTTGTGTCTACGTGTACATTGTCTCCATTCTCCCACTTTATCCGCTCTAAATTTATAAATGGAGAGGGACAGAGCGGCTCTCACTTTCATCCCTGAAATTAAAGTGCTCCCATTTTTAGTAAACGGCTTCTGGGAGAATAGCAAAATGGTCTTCATTAACAAAACAAACTGCGCTGCTACAATAATGAATGGGAGTGCTAAGGAAATAAATGGTGTATTCTCTGCAGATGCAGAGCCTTTCCCTCTTGACACAATGAAAATGCACACTATAAAGCCATGAATGAATGGTTACAGCTTTTGAAAAAACCTCAAAGAAGTTTTCTTTTTTTTTAAAAAAAGAGCATAACCTGAACATAATCCAAATTGTAAGACATCCAACAGCAAAACAGACTGCTGGATTGGGGGATAACCAAGTGAATATCAGCAAGCCACTACCTTCACGCTCCTCAGTGCATCGACCCTTCCAAAAGGGAAAGATTTGGTTTCATAATCAATCACAGCTTCCATGTCTCGCTTTCCTTTTAACTCAATTAATCCCACAATTTCAATTTTAAAAAATTATTATAGCCTAGGGAAATATAGCCTAGACGAACCTACTATAAAGCAAATCACACAACTGGTTTGAAAAGTATACTCGGCAGTTGTCAGTGGTTCACAATTAAATGGAAGGACATATTGATTGGGGTGCCACAAGGATATGTCCTGGGTCCAGTTCTATTCACTATTTCCATAAATGATTTGGATAAAGGCATAGAGAGTACACTACCAAGCTGGGAGGGGTTGAGAGCACTTTGAAGGACAGGATTAGAATTCAAAATGATGTTGACAAACTGGAGAAATGGTCTGAAATAAATAGGATTATATCAAATAAGGACAAATGCAAAGTACTCCACTTATGAAGGAATAATCAGTTGCAGAAGCACAAAATGGGAAATGACTGCCTAGGAAGGAGTACTGCAGAAAAGGATCTGGGGGTTATAGTGGATCACAAACTAAATATGAGTCAATGTAATACTGTTGCAAAAAAAGCAAACATCCGAGAATGATGTATCAGCAGGAGTGTTGTAAGCAAGACATGAGAAGTAATTCTTCTGCTCTACTGCACACTGATAAGGTCTCAACTGGAGTACTGTGTCCAATTCTGGGCACTATGCTTTGGGAAAGATATGGCCAAATTGGAGAAAGTCCAAAAGAGAGCAACAAAAACGATTAAAGGTCTAGAAAACATGACCAATGAGGAAAGATCGAAAAAACTGGGTTTGTTTTGTCCAGAGAAGAGGAAACTGAGAGGGGACACGATAACAGTGTGAAAGTAGGTAAAAGGGTTATTATAAAGTGGAGGGTGATAAATTGTTCTCCTTAGAACTGAGGACAGGACAAGAAATAACGGCTTTAAATTGCAGCAAGGGAGATTTAGGTTAGGCATCAGGAAAAACTTCCTAACTGTAAGTGTAGTTAAGCACTGGAACAAATTACTGGGGCAGGTTGTGGAATCACTGTCATTGGAGGTTTATAAGAATAACGTAGACAAACACCCGTCAGGGATCTTCTAGGTAACTTAGTCCTGCCTCAGTGTAAGGGAGTGGACTAGATACCTATCAAGGTCCCTTCCAGACCTACATTTCTACAATTAGAAATATATAAGGAAAACCTGCAATACACAAATTGGGGTAAACCACAATATTAGCAATATTAGCATCTTCAGGATTAGGTGATATTACAGAAATAGATTATTTGCTGCCCTGAAACATAACAGCACCTTTATTATGTGAATTACTGTAGCACCTAGGAGACCAGGGATGGAGCAAGACCCCATTGAGCTGTAGAAACAGATTGTAAACTCTTTGAATCAGAAACCAGCTTTTTGTTAGAACATAAGAACGGCCGTACTGGGTCAGACCAAACGTCCATCTAGCCCAGTATCCTGTCTACCGACAGTGGCCAATGCCAAGTGCCCCAGAGGGAGTGAACCTAACAGGTAATGATCAAGTGATCTCTCTCCTGCCATCCATCTCCACCCTCTGACAAACAGAGTCTAGGGACACCATTCCTTACCCACCGTGGCTAATAGCCATTAATGGACTTAACCTCCATGAATTTATCCAGTTCTCTTTTAAACGCTGTTATAGTCCTAGCCTTCACAACCTCCTCAGGTAAGGAGTTCCACAAGTTGACTGTGCGCTGTGTGAAGAACTTCCTTTTATTTGTTTTAAACCTGCTGCCTGTTCTAAGTATATATACTATATTCTTTGCACCAAAACTAAGGGGCTGATTCTTTCCCCATAGGATCTGTGTAACTCTCATGAATTTCAGTGGGAGTTATTCATGTCTTTCATGGGGAAACCCTTCCTGATTGCCCCCCCCCCTCTCTCTCTCTCTCTCTCTCACACACACACACACACACACTTGACCAAAACCTAAACCAGGGTCAGAATCAACAACTTTTTCAACTCAAAAAATGTCAGGGAAAAAGTTTCGAAATTGTTAAAAGTAAATGTTTTGACATTTTCAAAACAAAAACTGTCTGGTTTTCCAGATCAATATGACTTTTCATTTCAAAATGTAAGCTAATTGGACTGAATTAAAAGTTTTAAAGAGGAGGAGGACGTGCCTCATAACTTTTAACCCAGTGGCTAGGGTACTCACTTGGGATGTGAGAGACCTCTGAGTTCAAGTCCCTCCTCAGCTGGAGGGGGAGAAGGGATTTGAACTGAGCACTGACACCTCTCAGGCAAGTGCTCTAATCACTGGGCTCTGGAATATCCTGAGGTGGAGAACCTCATCAATCTCTCCTACTGAAGCTGTTTCACTTTGGCTAAATAATGAAAGAGGCATTGGTACAAGGCAACTAAAACCTGAGTCTCCCACATTCTGGGAGGGTGTACTAACCACCAAGTGGGCACCGTCACTCAATCTGAGTCATTTTATGCAAGTTCGCCTCAGGTGAGTTAGACAATTGATCACTTCCCCTGGTTTGTGAATCACTATGAGACTTAGATGGGAGATAGGCATCCAGACACCCATGGGGGAGCAGAAGTGCGCATTGTCAGAGGCAGAAACATAGGCACCTAAGGTACTTTTACTGCAAAAACTCAGGTGCTGAGTGAGTTTAGGTGCCTACAGGGTTCCATGGGAATTCTGTCCATTGCAATGGTCCTAAAACTGTGACTTAGGCACTGTTGTATTATTTTAGATGTAATATAGGAGCCCAAAGATTTTAATATAACTCAGTTACCGTCTAAAATTAAACAGGGTTAAACAAGGTTCAGGGTTTTGTTTGCACAGCTCTTAGTCTGCTTAGTACCATGGCAAATAAAATAATTTTTAATAGTGTAGCCTTTTATTAAAAATAAAGGAAAGAAGGAAAAAGAGTTAAAGCATTTAAAATGTAAAGTATTAACTTTAATTTTAACCATAGCCCTCATTCCCTTTCCTTTTACCTGGAGGGAGTTTTTAGAAGGAAAAGCCTTTTGTTTGACAGTCTCTTAGATGATATCAAAGATAGCTCTGGCTGGGGGAGCTGGCTCCGGGGTGGGGCAAGAAATGAGGAGTTGAGGGTGCGGGAGGGAGCTCCGGGCTGAGGCAGTAGGATGGGATGTGTGAGGGGGTGAGGTCTCTGAAGTGGGGCCAGGGATGAGGGGTTTAGGGTGCAGGAGGGGGCTCTGGGCTGGGGGGTTGAGCCAAGGGGTTCAGAGTATGGGAGGGGGTTCTGGGCTGAGGCAGAAGGTTGGGGTGTGGGAGGGGATGAGGGCTCTGGATGGGGGTGTGATGTTGTGTGGGGCTGAGGCTAAGGGATTTGGGTTGCAGGAGGGGGTTCCAGGCTGGGGCAGGGGGTTGAGGGGGTGGGGGAGGTGAGGGCTCCGGCTGGAGGTGCAGACTCTGGAGTGGGGCTGGGGGTGAGGGGTTTTGGGTGCAAGAGGGTGTTCCGAGCTGGGACCGAGGGTTTGGAGGGTGGGAGGTGTATCAGGGCTGGGGCAGGAGGTTGGGGCATGGGGGGGTGGGGGTAAAGGCTCTGGCTGGGAGTGTCGGCTCTGGGGTGGGGCTGGGGATAAGGGGTTTGGGGTGCAGGAAGATGCTCTGGGCTCAGATTGAGGGGTTTGGAGGATGGGAGGGGGAATCAGAGCTGGGGCACGGGAGGGGGTCAAGGGTGCAGGCTCCAGGTGGTGCTTGCCTCAAGCAGCTTCCGGAAGCAGCAGCATGTCCCTGCTCCAGCTCCTACACAGAGGCATGGCCAGGCAGCTCTGCGTACTGACCCCTCCACAGGTGCCACCCCCGCAGCTCCCATTGGCTGTGGTTCCTGGCCAATGGGAGTTGCAGAGCCAGCACTTGGGGCGGGCGCAGTGTGCGAAGCCCCCTGGCTGCCCCTACATGTAGGAGCCAGAGGGGGGACATGCCACTGCTTCCGGGAGCCGCGCAGAGCCACGGCAGGCAGGGAGCCTGCCTTAGCCCCGCTGCGCCAATGACCAGACTTTTAATGGTCCGGTCAGTAAGAGATGCCAGGGTCCCTTTTCGACCGGGCGTTTCGGTCGAAAACCGGATACCTGGCAACCCTATTGTTAAAGTCTGATTCCATTTCATCTCCGGTGGCATTTGGAATTCCTTTGGAGCTGGTAGGAGTGGCGCTATCATCTGGATCCCTCTCTCTGGCCTGGTCAGGTCAGGATATCTCTCAGGACCAGGATGATGAAGGCCTGGGGTCCCAGGAAATGGCGGGCATGGTAGCCATGATAGTGAAACTTGCTCCAGCAGTCTCCATCTGTTCATCCATATTTTCCCCCTAAGTCTCTTTTTTTTTTTTTTAAGGACCCTAAAAGGGCCTGATGGATGGAATAGCCCATCCCCTCATTATTTTGTCCAACAGTTAGGCTTAATATCCTGTACACCAATTTTGGTTCATTAACTTCCAGACCTACATTTCCTTGTTTACCAAGCATGATCTTAACACAGTCCTTGAGTTATAACAGTAGGCCTTTTCTTTTGGACTAATTCAGTCTGTTTCCCTTTCATACTTTTTCCCATCAACATTAGTTATTATAGGTTATTGTGACATCGTATGAACTTTCACATACTTTCTATAATTGAGCTCACAATTAAGGTAAATATGTAGGTCCAATTACCACACCAGCACCTATACAGAGGTTTAGGCACCTAACTCCTTTTGTGCATTCAGGAGTTAACTTCTTTGTGCCTCAGTTTACCTACCCATAAAATTAAGACCGTAATGACTACACCTACCTCACACAGGTGTAGTGGACAGTTCATTAATGAATGCTTTGAGCTTTTTGAGATCCTTAGATACAAAGGCCATGTATGCCTTATATATTATATGCTGTGGAGTTTTTACTTCTTACTCTGACAAAGCTCCCTACAAAAATAAACAAGTAAATAACACAGCAGTGGCATATGCAGGAAAAAAGAGTCTGCAGTCCATATAAAGAGATGAGGCTAAGCAATGTGAAAAGCTCAGTTGTTAAATGGGCCCTTTGAGATTAGACTGTAGAGAAACCTCAGAGGTCAGTTCAGACAATTTAGCCACTCATATTAAAACATTATGCCACAACAATAACTCGCGGTCAATTTTATGTTTGGAGCAAATAAATCTGAAACCCCGCACAGTGCTATTATGAACTGTATAAGTTTGCTCATAATAAAATTATTTTTAGAAGTTTGCCAGCTTAAAGGGAAAACAGAAGGAACAGTCCTACATTAAATTATCCACTTGAATGAGTTTCCAAATTGAAATCACCAAGATTGCAAGTACAGAGTTGTAACTACACGGGAATCCATTTGAAATAATTTCAGATCTGAATATCGCCATACGGTCCTGTTGATTTCAATAGAGAAAACCTACTCATGTGGATAATACTATGCAGATGGGACAGTGGCTTTGGGGCCTTTTGCCAAGGCCTTGTACGCTCCTGGCCACCCCTGCAGCCAAATGCTTTTTGATTAAAATCCGGATGGATCACAAGTCTTATGAAAGAAAAACTGTATAGCAAAATATTTATTATCCCTCAGTTAGGACTAATACTGCTGTTGTAGCCATATGGCTGACCTGCTTCATGCAGTACTCCACACTACAATGCTCTAGACTCAATGCTAGTTGAAAGCGAAACTTCTGGAAAATGTGAAAGCCTAATGGTTGTACAGGTATGAACAGAAGAGGGGGGAAAACCCACAACCTTGCAGAAATATTCAGCATTCCCCTTGATTCACACAGTGCATGAAATGTATGCGTAAACGGTTTCCCCCCTCTCCCAAATATACCTTGAATATTATAGATTGTAACCAGTTTGTACATTTGAGCCAAATTTTCAAAGGGGCCAATAACTTGACCTCCATTTGTTTGCAAGCCATTTTGCTTGTGCGGTTACTTGCATATATACTGTTTGATCAATCAAATAACAGAATTTGCAGCTGCAAATGCAGTTAGCAAATGAGTTTTGTGCACATAAATTCTATACTCTGTGTGAATAACTCCAATGGTTGAGCACAAGACTAGGAGTCAGAAAACCTGAGTTCTCTTCCCAAATCTGCCACTGACCTGTTGTATGGCCCTGGGCAAGTCATTTAATCACTTTGTACTTCCATTTGTCCTCTCATAAAATAGCCCCAGCTCTGCCTATTGAGCACTTAGAAGATCAGGACCCTGAATATAATCCAGTATGAAATAGAGAGCAAGGAAAGGCATTAGTGAATCAAAAGATGAGTTGATATCATTCTGGGCTGCTGAGTAGGTGGGCTACTACATGCTGAACCAGCAGAAGCTTTTTCTAATGCCTGTGTTTTCATTCCTTAAGTATGTACTTTGCAATAATCCAACCTGGAGGTCATGGAGGCCTGGATCACCATGCCAAAGTTTGCATTATTTTGGCTGAGGAACACTCTGGCTACTATGGGAAATTAATTAGCAGCCTTTTAAACTCAGAATGGCTTAGGTAAAACACTGAAATGAGTTTGATGGTCATAACAGATGACCGTCTAAAGAACAAAACACCATACAGTTTTTCCTGGTATCAGCAGTCTGCAGAAGGTAGGCAGTGCCTGCCCACACGATGCTTGGCTCTAACCACAGCTATCATTGTTTTTCCTTTCACAACTACTGAAATTTCTCAAAATATACCCAAAAGCTAAAAAAATATAATATTGCTTCAAAGAGTACTACAGATGACAAGCCTGGCTTTCCATCTTAGTAAGCAGTCCATTTAAAATGTTATATCATAGAATGGTTTCATGCTTGAAATAGAACTATAATTATTTACAGCTACCAAAAGTGTGTCAGGTGTTTCACAGAAGACTGTCAAACAGTCTCTGCCTCACCACCCATTTCGTTTAGTTACATAAAAACGTACACAGACCCCTCTGCCCTTGAGGCTATGTAATAGGTTTCTGCACCCTGCTTGTCTGTGCAGACAAATCTTGGCCCGATGACAGACACTCATTTTGGCTCATTCTACAGAAAACTCCCAGAGTGAGCCAAAAAGAGCCAGACTTTATTTAATGCTTCTCTCCACTGCCCCTCAGCATCCCACCTGATTCAGACTGGGCAAAGGCCCGATGCAGACAATTTCAGAAAATAGTCTGAACCTAATCGGTCTCTGAGCCAGATGAGGGGCAGAAAATGAGAGAAGGCAAGCAACTATGGTAGCAGCTTCCGAGAAAGAAGACAGGTAAGAGCTTAGAGACAGTTAAATAAAAGGAAACTACCAAGACTCCCAGTTCTGTACCCACTGGTAACAAGGCAGGGCTTGTCACATGACCCACTGCCATAGCCTGTGATTTGTAGGCAGTTTGATTGTCCCAAACGTCAACCTAACACAAACACACACAGTTCTTCAGCACACCCTAGGCAGCTGGGCTATAACTCCCAGGGGATTTTTTCCCCCCTTTGCCTCTCGGGCTCCCACAGCCTCCTCCTCTCCCAGGGGACTCTGGCAGTCCTGCTATGTCTGCTCCTGATTCCTGCAGCTTCCTAGCTCCAATCCACCAGGTTGGTTACAGACCCACTCACTCCCACTCTTCCCGTGGCCCGGGTACCCTCTTTTAAAGCCTAATCTGTGTCAGCTGATAAAGCACAGGTGCTCTGGCCCTGCTCCCTCTTACAGGGCCAGCGTCACCCTGAGACACTATAAAAATGTCTAATGGTTTCTTTTAAATGCAGATTATAAAATCATGGTGCCTATTATTATCTTTTTGTATTACAGTCATACCAGCTGATACCGGGGCCCCACTAGGCACTATACTAACTCACAATGAGAGACAGCCCCTACCCTAAAGATCTTACAATCTACACAAAATAGGCCAAGGGCACCAAACAGACGCACAGAGACTGGGCCACTGTCACACGGCAGATGACAGAGCCAGGACTAGAAGCCAGGTTGCCTAACTCTCTGCTCAGTGCCCAGGACATGAAAACACACTGCACCATCAGCACAGTGTGTTGAAACAGTTTTGAGCACAAATCACTATTGGAGCCACCTGTTGTGAACCCAAGCTGGCTTCAAATTTTTTTTCAGCTCAGAACCCACATGATCACTTTGGCATTAAAGCTCTTACTGAGAACCTGCCAATCTGGTTCCTTGTGTCACCACATATGCATATAATACAACCACCTGCCACGTAGAACAGCCTTTCACTTTGCCATTGTGAAGACTGTAAACCCATGACTCATATGACATCCATGGTAAAAACATATCCTTAGAGATGAGACATTGGAACCTCTAGCTATGGATTCATCAGCCTGGACAATGATTACAATCATTTTAGATGGGAGTCTGTGCACATCTGATTCACATATGTAATCACATGCCTATTCCAGCTCATGCTAATCTGTTAAAATATAATTACACCCCTACCTCAATATAACGCGACCCGATATAACACAAATTCGGATATAACGTGGTAAAGCCGTGCTCCTGGGGGGCGGGGGGGCGCACTCCGGTGGATCAAAGCAAGTTCAATATAACGCGGTTTCACCTATAACGCGGTAAGATTCTTTGGCTCCTGAGGACAGCGTTATATAGAGGTAGAGGTGTAGTACTTTATATCATCAAAGGACTATACAGACATCTAGTTAATCCTCAACACCAGAGAGGAAATAGCCCCATTTAGCAGATGGAGAGAAAGAGTCACATGTAAGTTAAGGCACTTGGCCCAAATTCACACACTGGATCAGAGGCAAAGCCAGGATTAGAACCCAACAGTTCCTTGCTCCTCATTCTATTTTACTCACTAGACTCACTCTCTAGATGTTACTTCCTCTTAATGGTAGCATATTCTTTCCTGAGAAGTTGTTTTGACCTTGGTTCGTTGTCTAGCTGCTAGGCAACAAGAGGTTTAGATTGATACTTTTTGGAGTCATGCCATTAACAAATTTTCATGCCCCATCATCCTTTTCCTTTGCTGAATTACTAGTGCTTCCTTCCTCCATGTGGTTGTTCCCTTATAGTGATACATATGTCAAAAGAAGAATCACCGAACAGTGGGAGGAAAAGAAAGCACAGAGTTCATACAAAGGCATTTCTGGATGCCAGCATGACAGATTGCATACCACATATTCACAAAGAAGCCCATTAAGATCACTTGGGGTGTCAAAATTAAGTAACATGAGACGTACAGCCTGCAGGCACTCTACAGGCTAACCGATGTCTGGAAAATTCACCTGGGAAGAAACTGAACCACAAAGGAATGACTCCAGCAGACTGCATATCCTGGATTCTGTGTTAATGTGTGACCAGCTGAATAGTCATAAGCCTGACTGGTCAACCACAGGGTGTACAGTATGTTCATTTGTTCAGTGGGCCTGTAGAAAAGAGGAGATTTTGCTCACACTGCGACAGACACCTCTGATTGCGCAGACAGCATGGACGTGCATAAGATCAGAAAGCATAGAAAATATAAATGTGTTCCTGCTTACAAGACACTAGCTAGGAGAGCATTCGAAGTCTATGTGGGCTCCAAAGGAACCTCTTACAGCATATTAACACTAAAGGGAACCATAGGATTCTTCTTTATGCATGTCTGCTTCTCTCTTGCTAACAATCATCTGGATTAAGGTGGTTGCAGAAACACACTGGGTTAGTCTAATTCTGTCATTGTGCTATCCACGCACACCTACGTGACTCAGGCTGATATTGTTAACACATGGGCATGTAAAGAGATGCAACTTAAGTAGGACAGGTCTGGAATGATCAGGGAGATATTGCCCAAGTTGTGAGTCTGAGTGCCACAGTGATTCCTGGCTCCTGAATCAGGGTCAGGCAGCATGATGGGAGATGATCATGGAAAATTATAAGGGGTTGCAGCGACCATCAAAATTGGAGTGATAGAATGGAGAACTTTGTGAGATGGCAAATTATGGTGCAATAAGGGGTTGGTGCAAAGGCAATTCTATGGAGGCTACAGGGGACAAAGTCTTCTGCACAGACTGACCTGAGTCTCCTTATTCTCTCATGTGGAAGAATAAAGTGCATTAAAAACATATTGGAAACTAGAAGCTCCACCTTTTTCCTCATCTGTGAACCAAGAGACAAGTCAATCCCTTCAATGTGAAAGAGCTCGGTGATTTCATTCCACTCTTTCATTCTGTGATATAGCTTCTCGGTCTCCCAACATACAGCTTGTTTCTAGACTTGAAAATTCTGTTCTTGGTTATATCGGATTAAATCTGCAGTAATTCTATTGCATATAGTGGATTTACATCAGACTAGCTGAGTGCTCAATTCAGTCATACAACAATACCATTGAAAGAAGACACACCGTAGGCCAAATTCTCCTCTCAATCCACTGAAGTGACTCCAGATATATACCAATGTATCTGAGAGCCTGCATTAATCCAGATTCTAGAAAATGGCTTGTCTCATTCAGGGCCGGCTCTAACTTTTTTGCTGCCCCAAGCAGCAAAAGAAAGCGCTGCCCCCCGAACCTGCCTCCGCCGAGCGCCGCGCGCCGGAACCCCCCCCCCCGAGCCAGAGCCCGCCCCCCC
>NW_020664420.1:11239500-11298759 GCF_002925995.2 Terrapene triunguis | reverse complement strand
GGCTCATGTAATTATATGGCTTATTTGTCCATGCACTTACGGCAACTTCCATGTGCAAAAACTGGCAGTTGCCTGCAAAAAATCAGGCATACATGTTTTATAGTCAATTGGGCATCCTTTTTTTAAAAAAAGACGACCTTCAGGGTGCAGAGAGAAGAATTTTTTTTCAGGTGTCATTTGAAACACCCCCATAGAATAAACCACTAATAATTTATTATCTACTTTGCATAGCTAAAAGGGCTGAGAGAAGTTTGTTAGAATTTCAGCATGTAATTCTACACCATAGTTTTGGGCTTTTAATACAGTACATAAATAAAATATATCAGAATATTTCGTTTTAGAGTTTCCATCAACTTGGAAAGTAGACTTTGCCGTGATTATATGGAACGGATTTTTGGCCATGCCTCAGCCTGTTATTGACTCCAGTTTTTAATATATAAATAATAGTGTGAGTGCATATCCTAGTGGAATAAGGCTTGACTTTGCATTTCTGTCTGCCAAATGTTTTTATTAAAACTATTAAACAATTATTCCCCCTACTCATTCAATATCAGGTTTTCCTTCAGCAAAAACTTAACCACTGCTGTGGACGCATCAAATGCCAAAGTATTTTTTGTAAAGTCATGCTAATATAAAAATAAACTACCCATTTATTATCCAATTTTGCTGTATCTTAAAAAATGAAAAAGTTTGCAACTGTTCTTACTTTTATTATTGTGATTTTAGTTCTCATAAAAGATGCCAGATGGAAAATGCTGAAAACTGAACATATAAATTTACATTTTTGTACTGATTTATTTTTGCGTTCCTCCCAAACATCACATGGGGCAGCTTTTGGAGGTAGGGTACTAAACTAAAAGGTCCAGATAGTATGTCCGTTTCTATGTAGCTAGTTGTGTTCCTAGCCAGTCCAGCTCTCCCATCTTACTAGTCTAACCAAAACCCAGAAATCATAAATTTCAGCCCCTCCCCTTTTAATACAGGTGATTACAATAAGTCGGATACTTCTACCAGTGAAATCAATAGGAATTTTGCCATTGACCTCAATAGGTGCCAGAGGAGGCTCAACGTAGCTATATCTGATTCTCTGGTCCTGGAGACTGATGACTGGATCCTGTTCCGTTGGCAGGCTGACCGAGGGAAATCCTCGGATGGTACAAAGCCAGCAGACCTAGCTTTATGGCACCAGTTCTTCACCTCCACCATATGTTGGGGGTGGGGAAGAGAAATGCAGTGCACAGCACACATCATTTTGTCACCTGGCTGCAGCTGGCGTGAGTTAGAGCAGCCCTCAGGGTGCTCTAAGGGCTTGTCTACAAGGGTCATTACTGCACAGCAAGCTAAGGTGTGAAGCTACCGCACACTAGCTTGCTGGACAGTAACATCCAGTGTGGAACCTGCTACAGTGCACTAAAAGTTCCATAGTGTGCTTTGATGTACTCCAATTTCAAAGAACTCCAGAACTTTCAGTGCACTGTTCACGTGGGACATTACTGAGCCGCAAGCTAGTGCGCTGTAGAATCACACCCTGGCTTGCACACAGTAATGTTTCATGCTGATGTGCCCTTGCACCTGGGACTATTTTGGCCACTTGCTGATTTAGGATCAGAAGATCAAAAATGTGGCTGAATGTTATCTTTCTCCCCTGCCCCATCATCTACTCCAAGTGATTCAGTCCTCAATACACCTCTACCCTGATATAACGCGACCCGATATAACACGAATCCGGATATAACGCGGTAAAGCAGTGATCCAAGGCTGCGCACTCTGGCAGATCAAAGCAAGTTCAATATAACGCGGTTTCACCTATAACGCAGTAAGATTTTTTGGCTCCCGAGGACAGCGTTATATCAGGGTAGAGGTGTATTCTCAAAATTTAAAATGTTTATCACAGCTACTGTTAGCATGATGAAGCTGAATTTCTTAGCACAGAAAACACAGTTTCAACTAGAGCAATGAAATTGATGGCAATAAAACCCATAATGAGATTTTTGTAATTCAATTGTAAAAACAACATTTTAAAATAGCCAACCATCTATCCTATTAGGTAATTTGTTATTATTAGAAATCACCATGTTTTATTTACCCAAAATATCTCAGAAACTCAATTAGCCTTTGATCAGATTTTATTACAGCTATAATATGCTGCCAGTGATGACATTAACTATTAGTATGTGTTTGTTGCAAAGAGTCCTATATACGTTTAATTATTTAACTTCTATTGGATACCAATACGCAATTACATATGTTTAATACAGTTCAATCAGTGGCACATTCCTTTTGCTGCTTTGACCTCTGCATCTTTAAAAATGACCCACTGCCAACACAATATAATTACACTATATTTCATAAAGAGAGACGACATATTTTGAAGACTTTTCTTTTACCAAATCCACTGCAGTTTTGGGTGGGAGGAATACTCTAATAATAATTCTAACAATACAGTGCTCTCAAATATCCTAGACACTGCATTACAATTAATTAATTAATACAAGGGTATATTCTACCAGTCATTTAGGATTTTAGGTAGAATCTTACCTCCACGTATTCCAATACTCTCATTGATTTTGTGGTTCTACTCAACGTGATTAACAGGGGGCAGAATATGGCACATCCAAGTACTGAAAGAGTTTTATAACTCACCATGTAACTGATTTTCTTTGCCCATTAATCTGACTATGGTCCCCATCTCTCATGTGTACTTCAGTTGACTCCCTCTCGCACATATCATGAAGTGTAAAAATCTTGTGCTCACCTTCTCAGACCTAAACAACTCACTCTGGCCATACATCTCACACTTTTCTCCTATCATATTTCTCTTCAAAAATTCTGCTGGTGATGCCATCCTTGATGTCTTATTTGACTATTTCAGTCACCCCTATCTTCGTACCTTTTCCCATGCCACCTGCTATGTCTGCTGTACCTTTGAACAACAAGTCATCAGTGTCTCCTCTCCTTCATAGCCCTCCTACAATCCTCCTCCTTTTATGATAATCCAAAGTTATAAATTTATAATTATGGAAAGGATCAAAAACAAATCTGTTACCCCACCTCTTTAGATTTTACAGGGTATTTTGTCTTTTATCTATTGGCCTGTAAGCTCATTGAAGCAGGCAGTGTCTATTTGTGCTCACTTTACAATGCTTAGCACACTATTTTTGATCTAAAAATGGATAGCAGTAATATGAGCAGACACCGTAGCTCAGTTCAGCAGGCTTACACACTTGAGTCAAAGAAAACATGCAAATCAGGTATAGTAAGGCCACGAAATCAAAGCCCTTGATACCAGTCCTGATCTCACCACTGTTGTTACAATCACTGATTGACATGCTTCTTACCCAAAACGCCATCCAACCTTAGATGAATAGCATGTAGGTATCAGCTTGTCCATACCATCTCATTGTAGAGCACTGGAATAGTACAAATATCAACTTCTTACGACTCAGTAGGCCCAATTATGATCTCACACCATTTTTTCACTGGTGTAACTCCAACGACTTCACTGGACTTTCTCCTGAATTAAAAGTGTTGTATGTGATATAAGAAAAAGGACACTTGTGTTTCCCTATATACATTTTGAACCTACACATATTGAGATGGTTCGAAATTGACTCAAACCCTTTCTTCCCATCTTGATTGCAAATTAAGTCTCTTTTAAATATGTAGTTAGTTGGCAGTAATTGCAATTGTGTGATCAAACAAAACCAGCCCTGTCCAAAGCACAGCCAGGGGATTTGCACCTTTGAATTAAATGTTTCAATGTGCTGTCATTGAAAAACGGTATAAATAAGTATTGTTCTCTGGTCATTGCTAGCCATTTTCCCAAGTCAACTCTTAGACGCTCTTTTAGCACAACATTGTATTGTTCAAAAGGAATCATCATAGTTGGTTGGGTCAAAGAGTCTAGTGCTCTAACTTAAATAAAGTTGAACTGTAAGATTCTTCACTGCTTTGCCACTAACATAGGCAAATATTTCAGAACAAGCAATTTCAAAGTGAGTGTAAAATGTTACCAAATCAGAATGGTAACATGGTCATATATTTATGAAAATGGCATTTCCGAACGGTTTATTTAGGATTCAGAAATGATTAACAGGTGTTATAACCATGTTATAGACGTGTAATATACTTTACAGATGGCTATACATATATCGATAGGGGTATTATAAGTATTATAGGTCGTTATAAGCCATTCTTATATGAAAATATTGACTTGCTGGACTGTATAACAATTGATTAACATTTAATTAAGATATCTATTATTCAGTTTATTAACACTTCATAAACTATTTAGAAATGTACCTTTAATTTAACATATGACCAGTAATGTTTTATATGCACTTTGCACTTTTATAAATGACTACAAAAGATCTATTTACAATGGTAATTTTGTCTCAGTGATGGCAAAATTCTACCATCTGGCAGTGCTTTACGGCCATCTTACACAGGTGGAATTGATTACACAAGGGATGAGAGAGTGGAGAATCACGCTTGATATGTCAGCTACTATTTAGTGAAGCAAACTGTAGAACAATGGTAAAGGAGAATTTATGGCAGAGTTTGAAAAATGGATGGATCTTAAAAACCAGCCGGCGAAAAGCACATTCAGCAATAGTCTTCAGCACTCAACAAAGAAAGGCCAATCTACTGTGTTTAAAACCACTCAGATATTACTCAATGTAGGTATTCTGCTCCGAGACACACACGCTCATAAAATATAGAGATCGAAGTCTGCCACTAGCTATAGAAATAGATTATGAATGCTGTTTCTACAGTAAGGAAAGAAACAAAGGCTTTTCAAGATAACGCAATCACTCATTGACAGACATGACACGATATGAATCTGCTTTTGAGACAAGCTCCAGACGTCACAATCAACTAAGTACTCTGTCAGGTGTGTTGACAAGTGAGCTTCTTGATCTCTCTGATGCTGATATTTTGCTTAAGGAAGAGAGAGGAGAGAAGCTTGAACCCATAAGCCCAGTACATTCAGGAAATGACAGATGAAAGAAATCTTTAGAGAAGGAATATAAAATTCAATGCCACAAAAGTTCACTTGACAAATCAGAAGTTGTCAGGTAAAACAATTCTTCAAGATCTTTTAAATTGAAATATTTTTAAATGAATGATTTGATATTATCATAAAACGGCACCTTATGAACACTAGCGACATTTGTAGGCTCACTCACTAGGTTCTTGCATAATCAGTTTGCCAAATTTGGCAGGTCTAATTAAAGAGGCCTGCTGAAAAATATCAGATATTAGTCCCATTCCGTCAGACAAATACTAACACAGTTAACCACTTCCTGCTACCTGAGTTTCAGGATTTTTCTTTTCCCTTGTAAGCAAATAACAGCAGATAAAATGGAATAACAGATGAAAGATCATGACCATTATTTGATGAATCAGGTTTGTTCGGTAACTCACAGAGGAAAGAAGAGACTCTGAAAGTTTGGAAAGATAAGATAATATTTTTATTCTACTTTTTCCTTTATGCTTTTTTTCTTGGTGAGGGTCATGGTGGCAGCATGAAGAGTAGGGAGGACCAGACCTTCTTTTCCTCTGCAACAGGTTCCAGCTCTTCCTGGGGGATCCCCCAGTGTTCCCAGGCCAGCCGGGAGATATAATCCCTCCAGTGTGTCCTGGGTCGGCCTCAGGGCCTCCGCCCAATGGGACGTGCCTAGTATAGTTCCAACGGAAGCCCCCCAGGGGGCATCCTTATCAGGTGCCCGAACCACCTCAACTGGCTCCTCACGATCGGGAAGAATAGCAGCTCTATCCCGAGGCCTTCCTGAATAGCTAAGCCCCTCACCCTATCTCATAGAGTAAGCCCAGCCACCCTGCGGAGAAACCTCATTTCCACCACTTGTACCCGCGATCTTGTTCTTTCGATCATTTAGCAAAGTTCAGGACCATAAGTGAGGATGGGGATGTAGAGCAACCTGTAAATTGAGAGCTTCGTCTGAGAACTCAGCTCCCACTTCACCACCACGGATGAGTACAGCACCTGCATCACTGCTGCCACCACACCAGAACAAGACCCCTAGATATTTGAACTCTTCCACTAAGGGCAGCTGCTCTCACCTCACCATGAGAGAGCAATCCATTTTCTTCCAGGAGAGGACCTCTGATTTGGAGGTGCGAATTCTCATCCCAGCCACTTCACACTCTGCAGTGAAAGGTTTGAGTGCACATCAGAGATTGTAGTCTAAAGAAGCAAGGAGGACAACATCATCTGCAAACAGCAGAGATGCCACCTCCGAGTCCCCATATCGGATGCACTCAACAACTCGTCTGCGCCTTGATATCCTGTCCATGATAATCACGAACAGGAGTGGGGACAAGATGCACCCTTGGTGGAGTCCAACACCCACCTTGAATGAACTCGACTTAATGCCAAGAATCCGAACACAACTCTCACTCTGAGAATAGAGGGACCAGATAGCATGCAAAAGTGGCCCCGGCACCTCATACTCCCACAGCACTTCCCACGAGACATCTCGGGGAACACCCTCATATGCCTTCTCCAGGTCTACAAAACAAAGTTAGACTGGATTAGCAAACTACCACAACTCCTCGAGTAGCTGCGAGAAAGCAAAAAACTGGTCCATTGTTCCATGGCCAGAATCTGCATTGTTCCTCCTGGATCCGAGGTTCAACTAACGGGTGTAACCTCCTCTCCAGCAACCCTGGCATAGAGCCTTGTAATCTAGAGAGAGAGACACTCAAAAATGGATGCAACAAAATTATAGGCCACTTATGAACAATTTAAGTTGTGGGTGTGCATAAATTATAAAAACAGAAATAGTCCACTATTCCACGGTAATGGCCCAAACATTATAACTCTTACTACACTATTTGAGGCTCATTACTATACAAGACCATGACTACAGAACAATATAATTGTGAGGTTTTTATTTATTTATTTATTAATTTATTTTTTAAAAGAAGAGGTACTTGAAGACCCCTTATTGAACTGTAAGGTGGGAAACTGAGGCACAAGTCCATCCAATTTAGGCTTAATCGATTTCAGCCATTATTTAAAATTTTTAGACACAATCATTGTCACTTATAATTTCTGATCATACATTTGTGACAGAGAACAAACAAATAAGATGGAACAGGTAGGGCACCAAGTTATCATGGTTCTGGGGAATTGGGAAACTCTCCTTCTCATGATGGTTGTCTCAGTCTCTTGTCCAGAACTCTCCGACTTGGGCCCTTGTTCATTTGTTTTTTGTATGTTAATTTGTGCATCTATGTCTACATCATGAATCATCTCACATTACATATTCATTAGTTCTCTTCCAATCAATGTTAAGATTGTGTTTTACATAACACATACAATATACATGCACAAGGTTCAATTTACATAATTTTTGCTGTCTACACTAATTTTCCTGTCATCGTGTCTTCATGTCACCTTACTCCTTTTTTTCCCCAATGAAGGGACTTTTTACCATTGCGTTTTGTGTATTTTATTGTAATGATTAATTTAGTCTTATTGATGCTCTCCAACAGAATACATTCCACTAACAAAACATCACCTTTATCCTGTCAGCTGTGAGCATTACTTAAGCACACCTAGGTAAGAGAGAAATTGTCAAGACAACACTCATGTCAAGCAAAGCTATGCCAAAGGCTTGGCATAAATACTATCTTGGCTTATCCAAACTCATTCACTGTACAAAAGCATGAACTATTAACATTAAATTAAAATTGTAACCCTTCTTTTTACCATTCAGAAATTCTTCATCTTTGAATATTATAATTCAAAACTCATCCTAAATTATTCATTAACCTTTATTTTTTTATTTGAGTAGCAGAGTTATGGAGAACAAGATGACCTTAATGTCAGCATTTACTTATCTTTTCCAGACATGGGTTTTCAGAAGGTTTTTTCCTTTAAGTCTAGCACCATGTTTGTAAATCACGAAAACGCCTTGTCAGTAATTTTGCCTGTTGCACTTTGAAGTGCTTTATTCAATTTTAAGGCCTAGGTATTTAATTGTCCCCAACAGAACCTAAGCAAAATATAAAGAAAATGTATAGTATACAATAAACGAAGGCAATAACAATATGCCAGAATAAGTCCCCAAACAAGAGCAATGCCTCCAGGAGAACTATAGGTGTGCAGTATCCATAGCAGACACTAAAATGCTACCTATTTTTAGAGGGCAAGTATCTTGGAATACTATCCCTTCCCACCTTCTTAACTCCCGTATTTGAGTGAGACATTAAAAGTTATTGCACACTGCTGATTGACAAACACAGCCACAGTTCAACACTCACCTCCAAAAGATTCCAGCTATAAAGAGCTGTTGAGGTACCAAAGTGCCTCATGTTCTCACAATGATTTGGGTCTGCACTATAAATGCTCACACCTGAGACCAATAGTAGGAGAGTGGGTGAGTGTTTGGGCACATGCTAAAACATTAAGCATTTAAATGATGTTACTATACCCCTTCCTGAGCTGCAGCCAGCAGCCTTGTTTTAAAGCAATGATCCTATCTATCAGAAACAGCAATATGGCAAAAAATATGTGGCAGGGAAAGGATAAATTAAAGGCCCTCACCATCTGGCTTTCAGGGTTCTTCCAGATGTTGAAAGCTCCTTTTCAAAAGAGTGGTTAGCATTCTAAGAGTTCAGACTAGCAACCATTTTCTTACTAGCATGACTAAAACTTTAGCAGATGAGCTCCAATTCGATTCACAGACAGCAGCCTTGGAAACCTCAGCATACTCACTGCACAACAGACAGAGAACCAAATTCATCTTTCCATTCCATGGATGTAAACCCATAAGTGGGTTTGTATCCTTGTGTGACAGAGAAAAATTGAGCCCAAAGCTTTCATTCGGAATATTATATCATAATCTAATCTCCCAGCAGGTGTCACTGTGGCACGAGGAAGCACATCACCATGAAACTGCAGAGACTCACTACTAGCCAAGATATTCTTGGTGGTGGTTCCTCACATACAGCAAGCCCCATTTGTTCCTCCCAATCACTTACCCACCTGATTACTGTAATCACACTTCATAGCCTCAGGGAGCAAAGTCATCCTTCCTTACATTAACTTAAGCAGTAAGCCCATTAAAAAGGTGCATACAAAGAGTGTGTGAGATGGGGAAACAAATCTCATCTGGTATTGTACTTATTCCTACTTCCACCTCCTAAGAAGGAAGCCATATATGTTTTCTGCAGCATCCCTAATGTAAATAAAACTCTTTCAAACCTAGGCATAAAATAAATGAATTGCAAAAGAGGCAACAGTAGTAGTCCATTTGCTACAAAGCCTACAAAATAAATACATGTGGATTTGTAATGTTGCACAACTGGAAAAGTCCTATAGTGGATAGGAAACCCTGACCTTTCTGTACATTTTTAGTCATTTCGATGAGAATCACTAGAAAATTATATCCCTACTAGAGAATTTTATAGGATTACCAAAAAAAAAAATCTATAAAAAGGTTAGCATTTTCTGTTCAATTCTATAGGGTTTGAGAATAATTTTAATAGAAACTTGTTACAAAATCCTATTGGGTTCCATCCTTAGTAAATTCTCTAAGATCTTTAGAATCATGTCGGTTAGACACTAATTTTAAAGTGATAGGAATCTATTTTATATTCTGTAATCAGCATTTTAGCTTTTTGCCATTCAGGAAAGCAACAGGAGGCCTCACTTCTGTCAGAGCTCATGGTGCATGCAAAAGGAACAGGATGCAGCATTACTTCAGAAAGGCTAATTACTGCATAGTGTAATGAAAGGATTTAGTTCCTTCTGCTAACACTTCAGATGATCATGGCACTGAATTAAACTACAGCTGATCTTTACCAGCGGGAGGAGAACACAGGACTCAGTTGCTGTGCAAAGGAAATTCCATGTTAGAGGCGGGAATGGAGGGATAGCTCAGTGGTTTGAGCATTGGTCTGCTAAACCCAGGGTTGTGAGTTCAATCCTTGAGGGGGCCACTTAAGGATCTGGGGCAAAAAATCTGTACTTGGTCCTGCTAGTGAAGGCAGGGAGCTGGACTTGACCTTTCAGGGTCTCTTCTAGCTCTATGAGATAGGTGTATATATAGTTAATGCCTCAACTACCTGATGGTTAAGAACACTCAAGCAGCACTTACCAAATTACTCACTAACAGACAGCAAATTCCAAAGGTGGGGGTTCATCTGGGAATGCCCAGTTCAGACTTTGTGGAGTACAGTAGATAGCTGTGATAGAATTTTGGCAGGAATCTGAAGGCTGCAGCTAATCTCCATACAAATGTCCATCTTTTTTTAATAAACAAATGCAGAAAGTCATAATGGATGGTTGTACAGTGCTTGTCCTGTCCTTGACGCATAGAAATTGCTTACTGTATGAGTTCACCAGCAATAAAAAAAATTACAATTGATCGCCCCGCCCAGATGGAAACGTCCTACAGAATTTTATAGGTGTGAAAACTAATAAGGTGCTATAGAAATTATTCTGACAATCTATAGAATTCAATGGAAACTGAGGTCTTTCCTATAGGCTTGGGTTGGGGGTGTTTTGTTTTGTGCTCTTGTTTTTGAGCCATCCTATAAAAGGTCTATAATAACAACATTTTATGGGATGATTAATTGAGAATGAGATCCTTTCTATACATATTTAGATTCTGTAAGATTTTTACCACAAGAATATAATTACAAGGAAAGCTGTGGGCTTGTGTTGCATTTAGTCATTGGGCTACTCTTTGGGCACCCCTGGGCTAGCACTTGCTCTCTTGCTCAGATAAGTAACCACTTTGGCCTGGTCTATACTAGGGGGGGGATCGAGCTAAGTTACGCAACTTTTGCTACGTGAATAACATAGCTGAAGTCGACGTACTTAGACCTACTTACCGCAGTATCTTCACTGCGGTAGGTTGACTGCTGATGCTCCCCCGTCGACTCCGCCTACGCTTCTCACTCGGGTGGAGTACCGGAGTCGACGGGAGAGCGCTCAGCAGTCGATTTATCACGTCTTCACTAGTCACGATAAATCGACCTCCGCTGGATCGATGGCTCCAAAGGTAAGTGTAAACATGCCCTTTGTTACCTAATTTTTTTAATGACCTACAAAGAGAACAGCCTCCCTGAGTCTCTCTGTGCATAACACTACTTAGGTTTTAAACTCCCTTGCTCTCTCTAACCTCCCAACAGGCTCTCTCTTACCCCCAAGTAACACATTGTGACTTACTAAACCTGATATGAAGAATCAGCATTGATCAGCTGGCAAGTGTGAACAAGAAAACTCAATGACAAAACATGTTCAAAAAACTTCTTTATAAAACAAAGATCTAAGTACCTTTGAAAAGATTCAAGCCAGAGCTGTCCAGCCCATGGGTTGAGGCAGGTAGCAGATAATTTAGTTCTGGCACATCTGTACTTCACAAGGGACTTCAGTGAAGTATATAAGAGCCTTATATCAAAGGATAACTTTTCAAGGAGCAAACTTTATAGGAAGAATGCACTAAATCTAATGATCAAAGACACCTGAGGACACAGGGAAAGAAAAGGGTGGATTTTATGGTTTCCTCCATTCCTGTAGTGCTGGAAATCATTATTGCCTTACTTGTCAGACAGGGGCTAGGATTCCCCAGTGTTCTGAAGCGCTTGTGTATTGCTAAAACTGTCACTTTATCAGGGTCTCAGAATGCTGTGTGATTCCTGATTCCCACATTCCTTCAGAAGTTCAAGGCAATTGTTTGTTTACTACCTTCCATTTAGCAATACCCTGACCTCATTGTTAGTCCAACCAATATTATATATGCACTGTTAGAACCCATGAGAGGGAAATCTGTTCTCACTTACACACATGCCACACCAATGACTTCAGGCTGTTGTTCTCATGTAAACAAAGGCAAATGCGGGGACTTCAGTGGGACTTCTTTTGGTTAAGGACTATTCACATGAGTAAAGTTTTGCAGAATGAAGTTCTTGGTCTGTACTGAGTAAAAAGCAGATGAAATCCTGTTTGTCTTGTCCACCCAACCAAGTAGCCCCACTGACTTAAATGAGACTATTCATGCAAGTAAGGGGAGTAGAGTTTGGCCCAAAAATAGTAAAGAGATAGGAAACAAAATAAGGACCCAATCCTTACTCCCTGCGCATCTGAATAAGGCCAGCAGGACTGAGCTTTCAGTTAGCAGTAAAATAAAAAATGTTTTTGATTTGTCTGATAGATATTCAGTTTCTATTTTCAAAAATCATACTGGAGGGGAATGCACATGATTTTTTTTCATTTGCACTTTAAACAGATACACCCCCTGCATATTTAAGAGACTTCTTTCAAAACAAGTTCTTATCTTAAATTGACATTTTAACCATTGCATTCAGCAGGAAAAGTTGGCTCATCCCTTTTTCTCAGAGCTTTAAATCAACATCGACAAGATGGAGGAGCTCCTGGAACAACTGTCAGGGACCCTTGCTTTACTAGTCTTGACTCATGTCAGACAAAACGTCAGAGACTCCAGAACTGCTCTTGGCAATACACAGGATGGAAACAATCCAAATTCAAGCAGCTGAAGGGGCTGCACAATCACTACACAAAGGAACTGATGTGTTGCATATTGAATTCTGACAATGATTACATATAATTGTATCATTACCTAGAGTGAAATTAATGGACGGAACTATTCAGGAAAATATGAAAGAAATTAGGTTTGAAGTAGCATAATGGACGATTTTAATTATGGAAGAAATCAGTCATTTTTTAAAATTACTGGTTATGGTGCCATCAAACATACGCTATCCAAATATCTTTGTCACTTGGACTTCCATACTTTTTTTGGTCTTAAATCACAGCATTATTTTACAACGGTCAAATGTTTGTAAGAAGCATCTTCGTTTTGATGTCTAAAAAGTGCATCAAAATTCTTAGTTTGAATTCATATTTGCGGGTGATGGAGAAACTGCATGTTGCCAGATCAATAAGTGAAAGCCAATATTTACTGATTGTTTCAAAATCCATACATCAGAGCAAGTTCCAGTCAAGCAAGACTCAAACTGCAAAATTTCAAAAGGAATCACATAGCTGCAAAGGATTTGGTCTCTCTCTCTCTCAAACAGAACAAAAAACACCCAATAATTGGTTGAATAGCAGTTTGCAGCCCGGTGCTGAAAGGGAGCATTTCTATTCCCAAGGAAAATAAATAAGATTTATCGTCTGCAACTTGTTACCCTAACTAGCATAGAATAAGGCACAGAAGCTTTTGCAGGGAAGATGTGGCACCAATTATGGGACTCCGAGATGCTCTGACAGTTTTAAACAAATGAACTATTTTTTTTTTCTTTTTAACAAATTAAACTCAATTGCACCATTTACTATTGAGAAGTTCATATTCAAGGTACTGTAATAGACAAAACTCAGGCAGTCAATAAGACATGGAATATGTAGCCCCATTAGTGGCAAGTTGGTCTTTCTGCTTATATACCGTATTTACTAACTGCAAGTATGGTAGTGTTCCTACAAAGCTAAATGTTTCCAGTACAAATTGAGTTACAATTTGCACCAAAGCCTCCAACACAAAACAAGTTGACAGCATGCTTAATGAACTCCAATCACTAACTGAGAGCAAATGGGGCTGGATGTAGTTTAACTTCCTATATAATTATGTGGGTTTCTAAGAAGGGGAAGGTTCCTAATGAGAAGAGAGTTGTATTGGTGATACAAAGACAGTACTTTACCCTCCTTGCCGTTGTGAATGGAGCACTAAGTCTCCCTTGCATGTTGGCTAATCACATTACAGAATGAGCTGGCTCAAAGAACTGTAACTTCATTCCAAATCAGCAAAGTAGGTTTGCTTGCATTTGGCCTCTCTGCAGCAGGAAAGCTGGATCAGCAGTAGTACCATAACCAACATAATTGGATTTAAACATAATAAAACAAGGGAAACTGATCTGAAGGGCTTTCCAAAGCACTTCATAGCGGGTCAGTGGGAAATTTCCCTGAGTAAAAACTGTGTACAGCCTTCAAGATCTGGCCCATAATTTATAGGTGGGGGGGGGGGAAGTGTGAACATATTCATTTCTTTATTCTTTATGGCAGCCCGCTGCACTAATGCAACTCCCACAGCCTCAAAGTTGGGGGGCTTTGTCTGGACTGGAGGGGGAAAAAAGAGTAGTGTCTTCTTTAAGGGTCCTCCCCCCCAGTTTGGGAGTAATGAGGGAGGTTGGGACATGGGGATGGGGTGGGGAGAGGAAGGCAACATGATTAAGGCTAAGATTTAGTCACAGGTATTTTTAGTAAAAGTCATGGAGAGGTCATGGGCAATAAACAAAAATTCACAGCCCATGACCTGCCCATGACTTTTACTATATAAATACCCCTGACTAAAACTTAGCAGCTCCTGGGGTCTCTGGGTGCTGCTCCTCTAGGAGGTCCCGGGGGGGCAATGGCTAGCCTCTGCACTGGCCACGGGGGGCTGACTGACCCCAACCACCTGCTGTTCCGAGGTCCCAGGGACCGCTGCTCGGGCACTCCCCGGGGCCACCCCTGGGACCGCTGCTTGGGCGCTCCCCTGGGATGGGTTTTTCACTTTCCCCACAGCAGCTCAGAGACCAAGTGGGGCAGGTCAGGTTCAAGTTGTTACAACTTAGCAGGTGGGAGGTGCCCAGTGAAGTTACTCCATATTCCACAGGAGGTCCAGTTCCCTGATAAGCCAGACGTGGAAGAGGACTTAGGGGCAGGCATCTCCTAAAGAAGTCGGGGAGTGGGGTTGGAGCTCTTAATGTCTGGTACAGTGAGGAGACAACTCCTTTCCCCCAGCTCCTTAACATGTACATGAGAGGAGGGCAATGGTGGCCCAGCAACAGGCTGGAGAACAGCTGTGGAGAGGTGAGGTGCCTGAGAGCAGCCCGCTACTGGAGAAGATTAAAGAGGGAATCATGACGTGCACTGTACCAATTATTGCCTGGTACTTCTCAGATGAGTTAAGTTAATAAAATTGCCACCTAATTAAACCACATCCCTTGCATCTTGTCCTTTTTTCCCCCCTCATGAGTCCAGGACAATGCTAAAGCTGCAATGCATCCAACATAGTGCAAAGCCAGAGACAGTGAATTACACAACAACTTCCTACTATGATATTACAAGGAAAGGTGACAACTTCTTCTAGGACAGTATTTACAAGCCGTGTGTAACTTTACCCTGGTTCCATTATATGGGTTGCGATCCTCTTGTGCTTTGGACTGCAGCAAACCAAAAAATTTAGGCAAAACTGCAACTTTCACCTGATTTTGATATGAAACCATTAATCAACCCACTTTTGTGACTCTTCCTAAACCTGGTCATCCTGAGATGAATTTAGGGCTGAGCTAACTTGAGTTTCCAGCTGAGCTGAGTTTTCAGGTGAGCAGATTATTGTTGGTTAAACTGAACTGACTCTTGTAATTATTATTTTATTATTATTTGTATTGTGGTAGCACTGACAAGCCCAAGTCATAGACCAGGACCCCCTTGTGCTAGGTGCTGTACAAACACAGAAAAAAAGGACCGTCATTCCTAATGAGTTTACAATATAAGTAATGAAACCCCTGAACTACCCAAATTTTGCCTGGCTTCATGTTTCATGGGGAATCCAGCTTTGATATCCAAACGTTTACATGTTATATTAGAACATCAATCAGATCCATTTGAAGTTCTTTAGTATAGAAATCAGTCTGTAAGTCTCACAAGACCTCTGGTGCTTCCTAATTCCTATCAGGTTGGAAAGACCATGGCAATCGCCGTCTTCATGGTTTCTCAGCACTTCTGTTTCCAGTGCCAGATACAGAAAGGGCAGAGGCAAGTAAAAATGGTAGGAGAAAATAAGCTGAATATTGTTTCAGTCCTAAAAAGTTTTTGGTTTGGGTTGAATTTGAGGTTTGAATAAATAGTGATCCTAATAGTGATGCTTTGTCCCATCCCAGTAATTTGAGGATGTACCCACTGTCTAGCTTGCTCACATCGACTTGATAGGTTTTTGTACCTCCTTTAAACTTATAAACAGACTTATGCTTAAGGTAAGAAGGTAACCAAATCCTCAAAGGTAAAAACAGAGCCTCTGATCATAGTTCCAAAACACGGCTCCATTTACTTACGTGCAGTCTGTCTAACACAGCTGCTCTCATCTCAGAATCCCATAAATAATATTCTTTCAAAGGAAATGATGAAGCCCTGAGGTAAAACTAATATTTTAAAGCTCTATCCCTTGTAGGCTACAAAACTTCCCTGCTGACCCTGCCCCCATGGGTCCATATTGATTTTTCAATTAAAAATTTATCAGGACTTGAGAAAGTAATAAAGCAGCCAAGATCAGTGAGAGAGGTCCGAGGGATTGGGGGAGGTGGGCCGGTAGGGAAAGATGGTTGCTTTGAGGGACTGAAAAGGACCCAAGCTTCAAAGAGCAGCTGATGCATGCAATATCCAAATGTAAGGCTAACATGGGTCCATTACAAAGGGAGCGAGAAAGACTGAACAGGGAGGAGGAAAATGGAGAAGATCAATGGAATTACATTCTAGTGAAAAGGTTAATTAAATCTGTTCCTGGCTTGTACTTTGGGACTCACTTTTCCTAATGTAAATATATAAAGTGCCCTTTTCCGAGCCTCCATTTACACAAATAGTTGGTGCATAGAAAAAAAAGCCCACAATAAATCACTTTACTTTCTGAAAGGTAGAGTGGTGCAAATGTATAGCTGTTGACCTGCAAATAAATCTTACTAGCCAGACATGTCTATTGTTGCCTGGTGCATTAACTACCAGCAGGCTTTTTTTTTTTCTTTAAACAACTACCACCAGCAGCTCATAGCATAGGAATACACTATTACAATAGACCCGTGCAGACCAGTATGTGCAGACCAGCATGCATAAATCTGTTTGGCTAGGTCAGTCAGGTCGCTTCTCCAAAGCTCAAGGAACAGAGTATTTTATAAGCAGAAGAAATTGTCACTGAACCTTCACTGTATTTTCATTGAAGGTCACTGGTAACACCACAACAGCAATATTTTTCTCTCACTCTCAACCTCGCTTTGTCACCCTGACTATCATTATAGCTGATGAAAAAAGTTCAAGTTGCATGAGAATTGTTTAATGCAAGCGCTGGGATGCAGTTAATATCAAGAATCGATAGAAATAACAGCAGCACCCATAGAAGGCAGCAAACTAATTATTTTTAAGTTTCCCCCAGCAGAGAAGCTGGACAATTTTTTTTTTAAACTTAATCTGGCCTCCAGTGCATTTTGACGCTACATTCGGTAACACAGACCAATTTACAAAGCTCTTCTTGATTTGTGTGTTTTGAAAATTATAGAGTATCCATGTTACCAAAATAATTGCATTTGATAGAGCTGGAGGTGGGAGGGGGGAGGAATTATTGCCATACTTTCTTACCAACATGCCAACATTCATAGATTCTCATATGCTTGAATAGAAACTTCTCATGTGTAAAATCAAAAACTGAGGGATGCAGTTTCTTCTGCATTCTCTTCTCTTTTTGCCAGAATGCAGTCTTATAATACTCTCTACTACAGTATCATAGGGTATTCACACAGACTGCAAGATGATCTACAATGTAACAGTGGTTTCTAAAGAGAGGCTTTGTCTTACCCTTACAGAGAGAAGTCATTTAGTAGCTACAGAGCATTGACCAGAGAAAATTTATTCAAATTAGCAAAGACGACACGAGGCCAAATTTGGGCATTTAGCCACTGTCCTCTGTTGGGATTGAAGTGGCAATGCCCCCCACCTATGGGAAACTCAGGAAGGTGCAATACCTTCTCAAGCAGACCACTGTGAAAGAGGACTGCATCAGCTGCACCAAGTCTGGTGCTGATGCAGCCAAGGTCTCCCTCTCTGTAACACCATGCAGCCAGAGGCTGCAGCATCAGGGGTTCCTGAATGTAATGACAGGCTTTCGTGCAGTCTGCACAGAGGTGGACTGATAGGCTCCTTGTTAATTCCCCTCACCATGTGTCTGCCTAAAGGTATTCCACAATACAGCCCCAAATGTACTTATTCTGCTTTTTAAAACCTGCTCCTATCCAAGGCTCTAGACCTGTCTGCAACTCAGTCCTTAAACATGTCGGGCTGACCATATGCCACCATTACAACCTTCTCAGAATGCCTAGGCAGTACTTTCATCCCAGCCCCTCGGGAACAGCCTGGGAAAATAGGCTTTGTAGCCTGCTCTGAAGGTTATCAAATCTGGGCTTTGTTGGGCCAAGGAAAGGAAAAACCTCCAGATGCTATGAGCTCCTAATGAGGACCACCTACTCCTATCCCCCAGACAAAAATATTCAGAAACTAAGCTCAAGTGTCCCACTGTATCTCAACTATCAGGGTGGGGGGGGAAAGGAGAAAGGCGTGTTTTCCACAGAAAGGAAAATGACAGCCATGAAATATGTGATTATGCAATATCAAGGTCCAGAATCTGTTGTCTTTATGTTCAGGGTAAGAATAGGTAAAGTTTCCCAAAGGGCCCCAGACTCAACCAACTGCTTTCTTTATGCATAAAACATCCTATAACTGCAGCTGGTCTAAGTCACCTTTTGGTGTGTCCAGATCAGACCCCAAAATTACAAACACCCTCAATTTTTAGGGTATTCAAATCTAGCCTTTAACCAGGATAAGACTTTGCTGATAACAGGCGTAACCCAAACACCAAAATTTGATGAAGGAGGCAAATTGGTTGAAACTATAATCAAGAACAGCTTTATCAGACACACAGATGAACACGATATGTTGAGGAAGAGACAACATGGCTTTTGTAGAGAGAAATCATGCCTCACCGATATATTAGAATTTCTTGAGGGGGCCAACAGACATGTGGACAAGGATGATCCAGTGGATATAGAATACTTGGACTTTCAGACAGACTTTGACAAGGTCCCTCACCAAAGGCTTTTAAGCAAATTAGGCAGTTATGGGATAAGAGGGAAAGTCCTTTCAAGCATCAGTAACTGTTTAAAAGATAGAAAACAAAGTGTATCAATAAATGGTCAGTTTTCACAGTGGAGAGAGATAAATAGCAGGGTCCCCCCTCCCCCAAGGATATGTACTGGGATCAGTACTGTTCAACATACTCATAAATGACTTGGAAAAGGGGGTAAATAGTGAGGTGGCAAAGTTTGCAGATGATACAAAATTAATCAAGATTGCAGTCTGCTGTGGACTTAACTAAGAGTTACAAAAGGATCTCACAAATTTAGGATATGGAGCAACAAAATGGCAGATGAAATTCAATGTTGATAAATGCAAAGTAATGCACATTGGAAAATATAATCCCAACTATACATACAAAATGATGGGGCCTGAATTAACTGTTTAAACTCAAGAAAGAGAAGTTGAAGTCATTGTGGATGAAAAAAATCTGGTCAATGTGCAGCGGCAGTCAAAAAAATGTTAGGGACCATTAGGAAAGGGATATATGATAAGACAAAACTATTATAATGCCACTATATAAATCCATGGTACACCCACACTCTGACTGCGTGTGCAGTTCTGATCACCCCATATCAAAAAAGAGATTTTAGAATTAGAAAAAGTGCAGAGAAAGGCAACGAATTTCCATATGAGGAGAGATTAAAAAGACTGGGACTGTTCATTTTAGAAAAGAGACAACTGGGGGGGATACAATAGAGATCTATAAAATCATGAATGGTCTGAGGAAAGTGAATAAGGAAGGATTATTTATCCCTTCACATAACACAAGAACCAGGGGTCACCCCATGAAATTAATAGGCAGCAGGTTTAAAACAAACAAACAAAAGTAAGTACTTCTTCACACAATGCACAACCTGTGGAACTTGTCAGGGAATGTTGTGAAGGCCATAAGTATAACTGGGTTAAAACAAGATTTATGGAGTTTAGGTCTATGAGAGGCTATTAGCCAAGATGGTAAGGGATGCAGCCCCACACTCTGGGTGTCCCTAAACCTCTGACTGCCAGAAGCTGGGACTGGACAACAGCTTCACTTAATAAATGTCTCTGTTCTGTTCATTTCCTCTGAAGCATCTGGCACCGGCCACTGTCAGATGACAGTGTCCTGGGCTAGAAGAACCATTGGTTTTACCCAGTATGTCCATTCTTATGTTCTTATGAGAGGATGAAAAATTGAGATCATGAGCTGGGATCCACCTCACACTGATCTCTTGTTCATCTGTAGTTCCTTTAGTGTTGTTGGCTGTTATATGAACACACTGAACAGAGAAGAGACCCTAAAAGATTATAGATTGTTATTTTAATTGATATCTGCACCCACTGCACAAGCAAAACCTATATAAAGCAGCAGAAAACAAAACAGCCAATTGTACATGTGGTCTGTCAATCATGCAGGCCACTGGCTGTTTTGTTTGTTCAAATATCTGTTTGCTGACAGGTGCATGGTCAAATGTTGAGGGTTTAATACAAGAACCCAGTTTGATGCAGACAATGTCTTTATTGTACCTTTTGGGGCGGGGGAGGAGAGAAATGCAGGAGAGGAATCGCAGAGCACCTAAGAAGAAAAGTTTAATAAAAAAATATATTTAGCAATTTAAATAGTGATGAAAATGAGCTAAAAATATCCAATCATTGGGGTTGTTCATGCCATTATCACAAATTTTAATTCCAGAAACTCAATAGTAAAAAGAGAAAACATGCTGGCACATGGAACCAAACGATGCCATTGTGATGGTAAATCAGATTGAGAGGGGAAATGGCATCATCTGGTCCCGTTGAGGTTATAAAAAAACATATTGGAAGAAGATCAAAAAGCAGAAATTTCCTTTTCATATGAAACAAGATCACTAATGTAACAGAAGGAACTGAGAGGAACAAGCAAAAGGCAACGTTTATGATAAACGTCTTATTTTTAAATTGTTCACAGTTTTAATCACTCATTTCAATCACTCATTCTCCCCAAAGATTAGTGATCAGCTGCCTATGATCAGATTGATAAAAAAAATAAACAGTCAGTGTCTGTCCAATTCACCTTGCTTTTCAGAAGTATATAATGCAGCCTGGAGAAGTTTGTTTCTCATAAAATCAAACTGCAGAGATACCTGAATCTGATCATCTTAATCCTCCCCAGCAGGGGTCACTAAACTAATGATAAATATAATATAGGCTCTACAAATGGAAATATATATTTTGCCAACAAAAAAATGCAGCAGGACTTCTGTCTGCAGAGGTTTATTTTGAAATCTAAAAACTCTTTCTCTATAAAATGGTTACGAAGAAAGAAAACTGATGATTCAGTTTTATTAGGCTCAGTAATAAACAAAGTTAGTATAGCTGCAAATATATCTCATCTTCAGCCTGTGGGCTTCTGCTATTATATACTAAATCTATCTTTGACCTTCAGAACAATCTTTCTTAATATTTTATATCTTTAGGATGATACTTAAAAACCCTTGGGCAGAACTTCAGTTGGCGTAAACCATTTTAACCGCAGAATCCGGCCTACTCAATTCTGATTTCCAACAGCCAAGGTTCTGGCCCCTCCTCTAGATGATTAATTGCAAAGTTCTCGCATCATTTTTGTCTATAGCACTAAGTATAACTTTAAATATTCCCAGACTTCAGGAAAATTTCTGGTAAATAACGACATTCTAATAAGATGTGTTCCCTTAACTTTCAAAGAAACACAGACAAGATTAGAAAAACAACAGCTTTTCTTCCCCCTTACTATCACCATCTTTGCACAAATTGTACTTTCTTTAATCTTCATTCTGTCTCCTCCTTCCACACACTTCAGTTCACTGACTGGATTAAATTCCTCATTTACTGATCTTTATAAAAAATAAAGTATGGAAGTGTTTGTTTTCCCCTCATTGGAGCTTCTTTGTTTCTTATGTATAAATGAAAGTGAAAAATCTTGAAAAAAATATGTTGCTCAATGAATATGTTTAAGTGTTGACATGTCTGTTTCTCTTTTTAATTTTTTTAAGCTGGCACATTCTCAAAGTTGCATTGTTCACTTTGAAGTAGTTTCCCATTGTTTCCCCAGCAGCCTTATCAAGGACTTCTGACAGATGACCTGTCAAAGGCTTGTTCCTTTGTCTTCCAACCTCCTTATCACCCTTAATTTTTACTGAAAAGGGACAATCTGCTTGGCCTACTGCCTCTTCCTCTAGGAGTAGCAGTTGGTAAGCCAGGAGTCTCCATGTACCCATTGGCTTTTATGCAGAGCATGTCTGCATCCCAATTATCCCAGGAGAAGTTCTGCATAAATTAGCAGATATTGTTACTAAAGCTGTCAGGAATAAATTGTTCTTATTTGCCACAACTGTCAAATGGAGGGAGGGGGTTCCCAGATGAGCTTTGACACAGCACTGTTGCTCAAAGGCAGAGATGCAAATGCTACCTCCTGCCAGGGTGTTGTCCTGACGACTCCAGCCATGCTTGGGAGATTTTTTTTTTTTATTATTATTATTATTATTAAAGCAACAGCCATATTAAGAATATCAGGTTTCTGTATGGTTTCAGAGTAGCAGCTGTGTTAGTCTGTATCTGCAAAAAGAACAGGAGTACTTGTGGCACCTTAGAGACTAACAAATTTATTTGAGCATAAGCTTTCGTGGGCTACAGCCCACTTCATCAGATGCATAGAATGGAACATATAGTAAGAAGATATTTATACATACAGAGAACAAGAAAAAGTGGAAGTAGCCATACCAACTGTTAGAGGCTAATTAATTAAGATGAGCTATTATCAGCAGGAGAAAAAAAAACTTTTGTAGTGATAATCAAGATGGCCCATTTCAGACAGTTGACAAGAAGGTGTGAGGATACTTAACATGGCGAAATAGATTCAATGTGTGTAATGACCCAGCCACTCCCAGTCGCTATTCAAACCCAAGTTAATGGTATCTAGTTTGCATATTAATTCAAGCTCAGCAGTTTCTCGTTGGAGTCTGTTTTTGAAGCTTTTCTGTTGCAAAATTGCCACCTGTATATATGCCAAAGAGTCATTGCCTTCTTGAGTAGGGAAAAGCAACAACAGAACAGGACAGCGCATGCCATTACCATTTTCATTCCCAAATTTTGCAGGCATGTCTAAGGGCAGGCCTATAATGTAACTTATATCGGCATAGCTACATCTCTCAGGAGTGTGAAAAAAACAGTGTAGACAGAACTAGGTCAACCTAGCTACTGCCTCTCAGGAAGGTGGATTAACTATAGTGAAGAGAGAACTCCTGTCACTGTAGTGAGTGTCGACACTGAAGCACTACAGCTGAAGCTGTGCTGCTGTAGCATTCTAAGTGTAGCCTTAGGCCATTTCTATACTGCAGGCCTATATTAGTATAACTACATCGCTCAGGGGGTGTGAAAAATCCACACCCCCAAGCGACAGTTATACTGACCTAACCCTCCTCCCCTCCCCCGCCTGTGTAGACAGTGTTATGTCAATGGGAGACCTTCTTCCACCAACATAGCTATCACCTCTCAGGGAGGTAGATTAACTATGCCAACAGGAGCTGAAATGCTGCAGCGCTGTATGTGAAGACAAGCCCATAGCCTAAAAGGCAGAATTTAGGAAGAGAGGGCCCAATCCTACTCCCATGACAGTCAATGAGAATTTTGCTATTGACGTAGATGGGAGCAGTATTTTGCCTTTATGGTAATTTACAAAGTGGGAGCAAAAACGTATCTAATGTTGTTTTTACTCCACCTGAGAGTATTCATTCATTCATTCTGAAAGACTTTGGACCCAATTCTCTATGGCCTCATACTTTGTCTCATTGTTCACACCAGTGAAAAGTGAATGCAAAATGGGTGTAAAACACCCACCAATTCAAATACGTCTCTCACTTATGCTGGTGGTAGTGGTTTGCACCTACTTTTCACTGGTGTCAATAACTACACAGGAGCACCAGAGGATAAGGAACTTGGACTGTGCACTCTTCTCACAGATGTGAAACACTGGGCCTGCCTATCCTTTCACTTACACCGGTGTAAACCAGAAGTAACTCCTCTACAGTCAATGGATTTACATAAACGAAAAACTGCTTTCTCTACCTTCATCCAAATAAACTGAAGAAGGCTTTGTTCTCAGTATATAATGTTTTATGTCTGGTAATACTAGTTGCTTGTGTGGAGTTACTTCTGATTCAGACAAGTGCAAGCAAGGGGTAAAGCAGCTCCAAGGACTTTCATCTTGTATTATTTTGTGATTTGTGGCAGAACCTAGAGGCCCCATTCAGGGATCTGGTTTCTATTTTGCTAGGTGCTGCACAGACATCCAATAAAAAAAGACAGTCCCTGTACCAAATAACTTATATTAGCTTTAATTCAGAGACAACAGGTGATGCAACAGATAGACAGGAAGAGAACAAAGTAACAGAACATCAAATAAAGCCAATGTTGGTCACAGGAAATTTTGAAAGCCATTTATTTTTTCTAGAAGTTTCTTGGAAATCTATTTCTACATAAAACCAACCTACCCAACTTCTTCAGGTTTCAAAACCCAACAATAGTTTCAGTTTTTATTCCCCCCTTTTTCTTCCTCCTCCACACCCATTTCCAGCAGCAAGCTCAGCATATTACCACCTTCCTAGCCATTGTCATTATATCTTCCGAACATAGTGAAAGGAACATCTTCCAGTAAAAAAAAACAAAACAAAACAAAAAAAAAACATATAGATATATGTTGGTGTAGGTTTTCAGCCAGATACAAAACTAATAACCAGACAGAAAGGTTGTTAATTCTCTGCTTCTTGCCTACAGCACAAAAAATAAACAATACCTTATATTACTTTGCTATTAAGTACATTGCAACTGCTTTGAATCAAGAACAAGATGCAAACTGATCCACAGATTGTCTCTGGTTGCATATTCTTATGCAACATTTTAAGTACAAGTGATCACATTCTGGATCTTTCTGATGTGATGGGGTGTCCACCCAATACAAGGCCTGAAGGGGTTAAGAAAGTAGCGAGGCGGGCCAATTAACCGCCTAGGCCGCCCCTGGAGGAGAAGACAGTGAGCAAGGACTAGTTAGAGAGGAAGCTCAGCTGGACAGGAACAGGAGATGCCTGTATAAAGCCCAGTAGCTGAGAGTAGAAGAGGACTGCAGAGAGAGAAGCTGCAGTCACTGTTAGGATGAGAGACAGCAAGATAGAACGTAGCCCAGGGATACAGCAGTAAGGGACAGGACTGTGCAGACCTTGACTGCTTGTTGTAGGGTCCCTGGGCCGGAACCCAGTGTAGAGGGCGGGCCTGGGTTCCCCTACCAGCCACAGGGGAAGTGGCACTGTAAAGGGCATTGAAAGAGAAGATTGCCTGGAACAGTGGGTCCAGAGAGACTTGGGAGAACTACAGTGACCTGGCCAAAGGGCCAAGCCACAAAGCAGGAGTAACTAAGTCCCGAGAGAGCTAGACTGCAAGAGCGATGGAATGAATAACAGCAGGAAGGGGCATTGGACTGGCAGAGCTAATCCCCAGATGTGGCCAGAAGGAGGCACTCCGGTGGTGAATAGAGCACCCCATGACAGTGATAATTTATTACACTTAAGTCCCAGGGCTGATAGGAATGAAGGTGTAATTCCAATAAGGTTAATCTGCTTCATACTACTAGGTATACTAGTACTGTTTACTCCTTCCAACGACTGTACACGCTGGCTATGCATCAAATCTATTGTTTCTAGCAGCCAAGCCATTTCAGAGAAACATTTTCAGAGACATTTCAACAGAACCCTATTTCCTTTGGAATATGTGAGTTCCATCAAAATTCAAATGCTTCATGGAAATGTGTTTCAGAAGAAAACATGGGGGGGGGGGGGGAGTTCAAACAATATCAAAACGTCCCATTTCCAAATTTTTGGAACAAAATGTTTTGTTGTGGAATAACTTTTCATTTAGAATTTTTTTAAAATTGTCCTAGAATATAATATAAAATCTACAAAATCAGAACAAAAGATCAACCCCAAACTTTAAAAAAAAAAAAACGTCCATCATAAACAACTTTGAAATTTTTGATTTTTCAGTTCGAATTAAGAATAAAGCTAAAATTTGAAAATTCAAAATTCTTTATACAATTGAATTTCCATTCTCTACACAGATCTACTCAGGAGTTCAATCCTTTTCCCACTTACATCAAAGGGAGTTTTGCCATTAATTCAAAGGAAACAATATTAGACCCTGCTCCATCTTTTTTAAGCAAAGGGTGGGATTTTCAATCAAAAGCACAGCTCAGGTGGGAGAAAATATATTTTCTAAGTTAACCCCCCCCCCCCAACAACTTTTTCTTCCTATGTCACATAGAACTATGACTTCCAGGACATAGTTACTCATTCTAACTGTCAAGAAGCTTTGGTTGACTTCAATACAGTGACAACATCCTAAATATAGTCCTAAATGAAAATAAATGTGTTTTTGTAAGAGAAGCAGCCCAGATTTCAGATTGTCCACTGTTTCTGGTGAGTAATGACTCAGTTTATGAGTGCATCGTAGTAACAATCCAGATACAGAAACATACTGTTTTACTGACACTCAATTGTTGATTTATTATTCATTCTCTGTATCTATTTGGCCTATATATCTAAATAATTTCAAAGCATTTTGACATAATTGAATTCTGCAGGAAATTAATTTTTGGTTTAAAATGAAAGCTTAGCAATTTTCCTGGGGGTTCAAACTTTGAGATTTATTATCAGAATGTAGCTACAATGTCCTTCCCAGAGTTGTTAAAATATTCATTATGAATCATATTCATTGCAAATTTTAAGAATTTTTCATAAAATTAGTTGAACTTATCTTCTCCAGAAGAAAGCATTAGGAATGGGGCATTACAAGAACTTGTGTTTTTAATACTGAACCAGCTCTACAGATAGCAAATAAACTACTGCAAATAGTCATGGAATAATTATTTGTTTATACCTTTCTCCATTATTTGACCAGCTGTAGAGAAAGGGATAATTAAAGCTTAGACCTCAAACCTTCAAAATCATCTTGAAGTCAATGGGACTATGTGGAAGTAAGGGTCCAGGCTTGGTAGGATATGAAAGAAGGAAAAGATCTATTATGGCTTGTCTACTGCAACATTTAGCTCACAGCAAGCTGGGATGTAAATCTACTCTGCATTAGCCTGAAATGGGACTAGATCAAAGCATTCTAAGGGACTGTTAGTGCTTGTCACCAGTGTCCACAAAGACAGTTAGGGTACAGCAGGCTAGCACACCCCAGCTTGCTGTGAACTAAATGTTCCTGTAAACAAGCCATTAGACTGAGTCAATTTCCTTGCTAAATAAGGGTATATTCTCCTGATAAGAAGAGGCATTCTGTCTTTTTGGGGTGGGGGAAGGATGTTTGGTTGGACTGGCAGGAGAATGACCATTCCTTCGGGTCCTGGTTGGAGCTGACGAGCCCTCTGGACCAGGTCTCCTTCCTTTCCTCTCTCCCTACCCAGATAGCTTGTGGGTGGATGGAAGCTGAAGGTGGAAAGAGTGTAGCAGTGGACCACAGCAATCCTGGAAACCCAGATATAACTATCAAAGCTGGGCTTCCAGGATTGCTGTGGGTCTAAACCAATCTCTTTTGGGGTCAGGAAGGAATTTCCCTTCTGGCCAAGACTGGCAAAGTGAGATTTTTCATGGTCTCCACAGCATCCCAGAGGCCTGGTAAGTAGAGATAATAAATATGAGAGAGTACCCAAAAAAAAAAAAAAAAAAAAAAGGCAAGAAAAGAGTAATAAATATTGGCACAACTTGTGGCCAGTGGCCAGGCAGTTAAAGACATCAAGGGGCCAGGTTTTGGGGTAAATCTGAGCACAGAACTAAGAGGGATTGATGCCCCCTGTTAGCCTGTGTGGAGAGAAGAGGTCTTAAATCTCAGCTCTCTGCTGTCTGTCCCCTCATTTCCCCTTGTAAGTGGAAGGTGGTGGGACTCAGGTTTGGGTTGAATCAAGAATTGAAGGTTGGGGCTTTGGTTAAGGGAGCCAACGTTCATTCTTTGGTCATATGACAAGGAGCCATTCAACCCTTCACTGGACCCAATTATTGCCTGGTAATTTGGTGGAGGATGCAGGGGGTGGGAGATCACCTCTCCTCCTTGCTGTCTCCTCCTTCCCCTATCCCCTTAGACATATTTCATAAACTTGTGTCCTGCCACTTTAAATCCATTCACCCATCTCTTGTCATTCGCCTGCATGTCCTGATCAAGACTTACTGTTTATTAACTGGCAGCATAGCTAATCTATCTGTATTAGAAGGCTGGCCTGTAGTTAAGGTACTAGAATTTGGGCAATCTGGATTCAGTTCCTGGGCCACTGTAGTGTGAGGCCTTGACCAAGGAGCTAGGAGAAAAGTAGTCCTAGTCCTCCTTATATATCTGCATGTGGACTTAGACTCTGATGATAATTACAGAAACACTGTCTAACAATTAAACATCATTATGCACAACACTGTTGAATCTCCTATATAGATATATATGTTTTCCAGCATTATTGTAAATCAAGAACAGATTATCTAGTTGCAAATTGGCAACTTCTGGATGACTTCCAATCTCTTTCATGCACATCTGCTCTATACACCAACAAAATGTACAGCACCCAGTGCTGCAAAATTCAACATAACAATTTAAATATTTTGTATAATTAATTATATGTAATTAAACGTAATGCAATTACATTTGCGTTGTCTGAGGTAACTACTTTATAATTAGTGTGCCATCAACAAATGACTTTTTTCTTTCAGTTTGAAAAGCATCTCAGAGAATGGAGACATCCCATACATTGGTGATATTTGTGAAATAACCACAACCAAAAAAGAACCAACCAAAACAGAAAGATTCCAACTCATCAACCTCCATTTTCTGATTATGCTCCTTAGTAACACAGGCCCGTCACAAGCTCAGTGGCATATCACCACAAATATTAATAACTTTCCATGCAGCCCTGGCTTCGAGTTCAGAGGTCAGACACTCTCCTCCTCTGCTTTCTTTCTGCAAGAATGGACAGCTTGCCAGGAGAGCAACAGAGACAGCAAGCATACCATCCTCACTCTATGATGTGTCAGCCTGGCCAATAAAGCTATGTCTGTCTACCTGTCACACTTTCATGGGTCAGGAATTTAGTTAGACTATGGAGTGTGGAGAAAAGCATCTGTTTAATTGTTCTCTTCAAATTTATTTATAGTGGCAATTTTGTGGGGGCATTTTAAACTAGATTTCCATGATGTGGACGTGGACAGCGTAACATCACCAGGGCCATTTCAGAAGTCTTACAGTACTTAAAACTAATGGCCCATGTCATATACCAACTAATATAGCAATGAAGAGGTTCTATGCCGAACTCTGCATCTGGCCTTCTGGGTGACCTTGGGCAAGTCTCTTCATCTCTCTCTATGTTCCCACCCTTTGTCTTGTCTATTAAGATTAGAAACTTCAGGGCAGGAGCTGTCTCACACTATGTGTATATACACTGCCTAGCACAATGGGACCCCAGTCTCAGCTGGGGTCTTTAAGTGCTATGGTAATACAAGTAATAACCATCAATTCCGTATTATAGCCCAGACCGTTTCCTTTCAGAGTAAGCCCTGGGATTTCATGCTAATATGTATCTTTATTTAGAGCAGCCACCACTTAAAAAATAAAACAAACAAATCAGTATTTATGACATCATCAGATCTTTCCCTGTACAGTGGAGTGACATCATAGGCGCATTTAACTTACGCGATTTTAACTATACGCACTCGGCAAAACAAAACAAAAAAAGAGAAAAATAATTTAAATACTGTACCTGTAGTGCGGGCGATTCTGCCCGCCATTCCACTCAATGAGCGTTTGACTATACGCGATTTTCGCCTTACGCGCTGACTTCAGAACCTAACCCCCGCGTAAGAGGCAACTCCCCTGTACATAGAATGGGAGATAACTCTGGCATCTCAGATACTGTGACATAAATGTTGTTTTTTCATAGCAATCCCAATACATTGATATAGACACCTGTTCTCATAGCAATCCCAATACATTGATATGTTGATACAGACACCTGTTCTCAGTTCACCCAAGCAACTCCACTGATTTCAGTGAGATTGGTCAGGTGAAACAAGAGCAGAATTCAGTTCATAATGTGTTTTTTAAGGAAAAATTACTGGCAATGCTGGAGTCTTCTCTTTACCTAGATAATGGCAATATTTTTCCAGACTACCCTGAAGGATGACCTGTTGGTTTCTCTGAGACACATTTGCAGTCAGTTTTAAAATGATGCATACGCTTAGACTGCAGCACTGGGTACTTGCACAGTTTGATAAATGTCAAGGAGAGTTTCTTTTGCTAGCTCTGGATTTTGGACTATGATTTGCCTCATTCTATGACATGAAATTGGTTGATGTTCTTGCTTGGTCTTTCATTCTGAGTAATTTTTAACTGGAATTCATTTACTAATGTAGTGCATCTTGAATCCTTCTTTCCAACAGAATTTAACTTTAGAAAGGAAACCTTACCGCAAAAGTCACACTAGTTTAATTTTTAGTCCAATTTTGTCCATAACATTGTGTCTATTATCGTACTGTTTTTTTTCTTGCTACCACAGCACCCAAATTTGGCCCTATCCCATACAAAGGTCTTAAACTTGATTCTGATCTCACTCTGTTTACTTCAACAGGGTTATTACAGGTTTTACATCAGTTAAAAATCAGATCAGAATCTATCCCTTTGTCAGCTTTCCTTTATAAAATCTATCACATAGGGGTTATGATTTCAGTGTTTCCAAGCACATCATGCTGAAACACCCTCCTCCCCCCCAGAAAAAAAACAAAGAACAAAAACAAAACAAAAAACAACAGAATATCAGCATTTTGGGGTTTGATCAGTGAATGCTCAGAATTTTGCACAGGTGCTCAGAAGCTTTTAGGAACAAAATCATAGACCCTTTTTTGGGTGCCAAAATAGTAAAAAAGTTTTATTTTTAAAAAAGATTTGTCCAGATTTAAAAGTTGGGCATATCTGTCTGCATGCTGTGATGATGGCTTTCCTAAAATATGGATTATATGTATCTATTACACACACAAAAACCCTATATTTAAAAGAAATAAAAAATAATCAGTCTGTGGCAGACAACTAGCTTTGAAAATTTCAACCTGAAAGGATATAGTGTGGCAAAAGTTATAAGCAACTGAAACAGGGTCTTTTAATGGGAAATGTCAGGCAATCTTAATTATAGACTGCACTACCAGCTTTGCCTATAATCATAGAATCTAGGAATATTAGGGTTGGAAGAGACCTCAGGAGATCATCTAGTCCAATCCCCTGCTCAAAGCAGGACCAAGACCAACTAAATCATCCCAGCCAGGGCTTTGTCATGCTAGGCCTTAAAAACCTCTAAGGATGGAGATTCCACCACCTCCCTAGGTAACCCATTCCAGTGCTTCACCACCCTCCTAGTGAAATAGTGTTTCCTAATATCCAACCTAGACCTCCCCCACTGCAACTTGAGACCATTGCTTCTTGTTCTGTTATCTTCCACCACTGAGAACAGCCGAGCTCCATCCTCTTTGGAACCCCACCTCAGGTAGTTGAAAGCTGCTATCAAATCCCCCCTCACTCTTCTCTTTTGCAGATTAAATAACCCCAGTTCCCTCAGCCTCTCCTCGTAAATCATGTGCCCCAGCCCCCTAATCATTTTTGTTGCCTTCCACTGGACTCTCTCTAATTTGTCCACATCCCTGCTGTAGTGGGGGGGACCAAAACTGGACACAATACTCCAGGTGTGGCCTAACCAGTGCCGAATAGAGGGGAATAATCACTTCCTTCGATCTGCTGGCAATGCTCCTACTAATACAGCCCAATATGCAGTTGGCCTTCTTGGCAACAAGGGCACACTGCTGACTCATATCCAGCTTCTTGTCCACTGTAATCCCCAGGTCCTTTTCTGCAGAACTGCTGCTTAGCCAGTTGGTCCCCAGCCTGTAGCGGTGCATGGGATTCTTCCTTCCTAAGTGCAGGACTCTGCACTTGTCCTTGTTGGACCTCATCAGATTTCTTTTGGCCCAATCCTCCAATTTGTCTAGTCCCTCTGTATCCTATCCCTACCCTCTAGCGTATCTACTTCTCCCCCCATTTTAGTGTCATCTGCGGGTGCAATTCATCCCATCAACAAGATCATTAATAAAGATGTTGAACAAAACCAGCCAAAACAAAACAATCTCTGGTACAACAGACAGAGCTATTTTCTGTGCTCTACAGAAGACTAGTTTTCAAACTCAAACAACTACCTTGTTAACCACAAACCCCTGTTGTCTTTCTGAAGCAGTACCTTCCCTTTCTGGGATCTGATTTACATTGAAATATAGAATGACGGTTTAATGTGACCATGTTTTAATGTTATCTTTCTAAGAAACTGAGGAAATAGCACATACCTTTTGCACAGGCAATCAAATTTAATCAATATTTTCTTGATAGAAGTTTGAGAAACTATCTTGAGAATAAAGATTATTTAAATCATTCTGAACAAAAACTTTCCAATTTAGCAAGGGTCATTTGTTGCCAGGAGATCATAGCATCAGGAAGGTATTTTTCCCCCATTTTAAATAAGAAATGTTCTGCAATTAACATGTTTAACTGATAATGAACAAAGATATCAATGTTGTATCAGATACTGAATTCAATATTCAGGGCCAGATCTTCTGGTGATGTAAATCCTAAATCCTAAATCAATAAATTCTAAATTATCTAGCTCAATGTTCAGTAAGTTACATGTTCCTCTCTGCACCTGAGCCAGAGAATACAGTTGTACTACAGCTTCCCCTAGCGCAGTGGTGCTCAAACTTTTTCAGTCGTGCTCCCTGTGATGCTGCATGATTGAAACATGACCATTTATATCATTAATATTGCCACTGTCAGAAAATTGCAACAAATCTTATACAAAGTATGTCATGTAAGGTATCAATGGAAAAGTCACAATCTATCAAATATGATTATCCTGTTTGGATGCATGTATCGTTTTTGTATCTGAAGTAATAGATATTGTACTGGCATCCTACATACGTGCTGTGTTCCTGATTAACACCCGTGAGGTAAAATCTACATTGAAGCCAGACTGCACATTGTGAATGGACTATTCATGTTGATGGACCAATCAAAGAATACTTACCTCACAATGGGCCACAATGGCCGCCTTCCTGTGGACGCCTTAGCCAAAGTATGGGTAATGGCTGCTCCTCTAAGTCATCAAATCATGCAAGAACATGCTTATGTGATCCTGGACTGCATCTTGTGCCTGTAACTTTTCTCAAACTAAGACTAAGAATATCCCCGCCACATGGGTGAAGATATAAAAGATCCTGGAAGCATCTCCATTTTGCCTCTTTCCTGCTCTGATCTCTGGACTATGGACTTACCCTAAAAGGAGCATTATAACCAATGGACCGAGGACCTTCCAATCTTTTAGAAGTCACCAGAGACTTCACAAGGCAGCAGTCCATAACATCACTGCTAAAAACCTGATACATACACTGATTGCAAAGTTCTTGTATTTGATTTCCTTAACTATTTTAACTCGCTCCTCCCTTTTTTTCCTCTTCTAAATAAACCCTTAGATATTTGATAGACTCATAGACTCATAGACTTTAAGGTCAGAAGGGACCATTATGATCATCTAGTCTGACCTCCCGCATGATGCAGGCCACAAAAGCTGACCCACCCACTCCTGGAATAATTCTCTCCCTTGACTCAGCTGTTGAAGTCCCCAAATCATGATTTAAAAACTTCAAGTCGCAGAGAATCCTCCAGCAAGCGACCCCTGCCCCATGCTGCGGAGGAAGGCGAAAAACCTCCAGGGCCTCTGCCAATCTACCCTGGAGGAAAATTCCTTCCCGACCCCAAATATGGCGATCAGCAGAACTCCGAGCATGTGGGCAAGATTCTCCAGCCAGACCCGCATTGACCATTGATACTAATTACTGCGATGGCAAGTTATTGACCTATTGACTAAAATCACGTTATCCCATCAAACCATCCCCTCCATAAACTTATCAAGCTTAATCTTAAAGCCAGAGAGGTCTTTTGCCCCCACTGTTTCCCTCGGAAGGCTGTTCCAGAACTTCACCCCTCTTACGGTTAGAAACCGTCGTCTAATTTCAAGCCTAAATTTCCCGACGGCCAGTTTATATCCATTTGTTCTCGTGTCCACATTAGTACTGAGCTGAAATAATTCCTCTCCCTCCCTGGTATTTATCCCTCTGATATATTTAAAGAGAGCAATCATATCCCCCCTCAGCCTTCTTTTGGTTAGGGTAAACAAACCGAGCTCCTCGAGTCTCCTTTCATACAACAGGTTTTCCATTCCTCGGATCATCCTAGTGGCCCTTCTTTGCACCCGTTCCAGTTTGAGTTCATCCTTTTTAAACATGGGAGACCAGATCTGCACACAGTACTCCAAATGAGGTCTCACCAGTGCCTTGTATAACGGAAGCAGCACCTCCTTATCCCTACTAGAAATACCTCGCCTAATGCATCCCAAGACCGCATTAGCTTTTTTCACGGCCACGTCACATTGCCGACTCATAGTCATCCTGCGATCAACCAGGACTCCGAGGTCCTTCTCCTCCTCTGTTACTTCCAACCGATGCGTCCCCAGCTTATAACTAAAATTCTTGTTAGTCATCCCTAAATGCATCACCTTACACTTCTCACTATTAAATTTCATCCTATTAATAATACTCCAGTTTACAAGGTCATCCAAGTCTCCCTGCAGGATATCCCGATCTTTTTCTGAATTGGCAATACCTCCCAACTTTGTGTCATCCGCAAACTTTATCAGCCCACTTCTACATTCGGTTCCGAGGTCAGTAATAAATAGATTAAATAAAATTGGCCCCAAAACCAAACCTTGAGGAACTCCACTGGTAACCTCCCTCCAGCCTGACAGTTCACCTTTCAGTACGACCCACTGCAGTCTCCCCTTTAACCAGTTCTTTATCCACCCCTGGATTTTCATATCGATCCCCATCTTTTCCAATTTAACCAATAATTCCTCATGCGGTACCGTATCAAACGCTTTACTGAAATCGAGGTATATTAGATCCACCGCATTTCCTTTATCTAAAAAATCTGTTACTTTCTCAAAGAAGGAGATCAGGTTGGTTTGGCATGATCTGCCTTTCGTAAAACCATGTTGTAATTTGTCCCAATTGCCATTGACCTCAAGGTCCTTAACTACTTTCTCCTTCAACATTTTTTCCAAGACCTTGCATATTACAGATGTTAAACTAACAGGCCTGTAGTTACCCGGGACACTTTTTTTCCCCTTATTGAAAATAGGAACCACATTAGCTATTCTCCAGTCCAACGGTACCACCCCCGAGTTTACAGATTCATTAAAAATTATCGCTAACGGGCTTGCAATTTCTCACGCCAGTTCCTTTAATATTCTCGGATGAAGATCATCCGGTCCGCCCGATTTAGTTCCGTTAAGCTGTTCAAGTTTGGCTTCTACCTCGGATACGGTAATGACAACCCCCCCTCCTGTATTCCCCTCTGTCATGCTGCCTCTATTCCTAAACCCTTCATTAGCCTCATTAAAGACCGATGCAAAATATTCGTTTAGATATTGTGCCATGCCTAGCTTATCTTTAATCTCCACTCCATCTACAGTCTTCAGCGGTCCCACTTCTTCTTTCTTTGTTTTCTTCCTATTTATATGGCTATAAAACCTCTTGCTATTAGTTTTAATTCCCCTCGCAAGGTCCAACTCTACACGGCTTTTGGCCTTTCTCACTCCATCTCTACATGCTCTGACCTCAATAAGGTAGGTTTCTTTGCCAATCCCGCCCGTCTTCTACTCTTTGTACGCTTTCTGTTTTTTCTTAAACACCCCTCTGAGACGCTCGCTCATCCAGCTCGGTCTAAATCTCCTGCCTACGAACCGTTTTCCCTTTCTCGGGATACAGGCCTCCGACAGCTCCTGCAACTTCAACTTGAAATAATCCCAGGCGCCTTCCACCTTTAGATCCATAAATATGTTAGTCCATTCCACTTCCCTAACTAGTCACCTTAATTTATTAAAGTTAGCTCTTTTGAAATCGTAAACCCTAGTCTCTGATTTAATTCTGTTAATCCTTCCATTTAGTTTAAACCGAATTAGCTCATGATCACTCGAGCCAAGGTTGTCCCCTACAACCATTTCCTCAACGAGGTCCTCACTACTCACCAAAACCAAATCTAAAATGGCATCCCCCCTCAGATACTAAAAGATTGGCAACAGCATGATTACTGGATAAGATCTGAGTTATATATTGACCTGGCTATGTGGCTGATCTCTTGGGATTAGAAGGATCCTTTGATGAAATTGGTTTTAAATAACCACTCATCATAAAGTCCAGTATCTGGATGGTGAAACAAGGGCTGGGATACCTAAGGAGATTGCAGTTTGGACTTCTTGTTAACCAGGGTGGTGAGACAGAAGTTTACTTTTGTTACTGTCTTGGTATATTTTATGGAAGAATAACCACCAGTGTAGGGTGGGTCTGCCCTATTTCTCAGAGGTTTGTCCTGAATCTGGTATCCTCAGCCACTGAGGCACAGTGACAACTCACCTGGACCAATAATGGAATCTGTCCGCGCCCACCTCCATTACTGTACAGCCAAGGCTTCCTCAGCAGCAGAGTTTAGGCTGAAGGCAGAGCTGGGGTGGAACAGGGGATGAGCGCAGAGCTGGGGTAAGAGGCTGACCTGGTCTGGGGGCGGAGCAGAGGGAGAAGTGGAGCTGCAGCTTGGGTCAGAGCTGGTCTAGGGGCAGAGAGAGAGAGAGAGAGAGAGAGAGGGTGGATCTGGGCCTGGATGCAGAGCAGGACTGGGGACTGAATGGAGTTGAGGGAGAAGTGAGGCTGGGGGCAGAGCTGGTCTGGGGAGGGAGCAGTGCTGGAAGCATAGTGCTCCCTTCCCGCCCACTGTGGGAACTGGCCCTGGCCCTACACACCCAATCATTCCTCCATGCCCCCCTAGGTGTGGGGTATGCCCCACAGTTTGGGGACCACTGAGCTAAAGGAATTACTCTTTAATGGTAGAAGGTAATGCTTTGATTCTGGAGGTCCCAGGTTCAACTTCAGATGATGGCTAATCTGATAATTTTTCTAACTGCAGTATGTTTTTATAAGGGCAGTAGTTGTGTGGCTGATGGAGTTTGCATTGCGACTATAGTTCTTTTTATATACCTGTACGAGTACTCATAGTGGAGATGTTGCCATGCTGAACAACTTATGATTCGTGCTTTTTAAATTTAAGCTGAGACATGCTAAACCATTGGTTCTCAAACTTTTTTACAGGTGGCCCCTTTCACATAGCAAGCCTCTGAGTGTGACCCCCCCTTATAAATTAAAAACATGTTTTTATATATTTAACACCAGTATAAATGCTGGAGGCAAAGCAGGGTTTGGAGTGGAGGCTGACAGCTTGCGACCCCTCATGTAATAGCCTGGTGTCCGCCTGAGGGGTCCCGACCCCCAGTTTGAGAACCCCTGTGCTAAACAGTACAGAACTCCTCTTTTTTGCTACATACCTTAACAGTTTATAATAAAATCAGAACCTCACTGAGTCATTTTATGTCTAAAAGCTTCTTTCCAGTAAGGGGGAAAAAAACATTCATATTTTCACCACTTATAACTCTACTGAATGAGCTCTTTAATTTATAGTGCAGAATACACTGTCCTTCCTCCATACCCAGAGAAAATACCAAGGTACTTGTTGAAAGGCAAAGGAAGTACATGGGTTAATGAAAAAAAGGCAAAGGTTCAGCTGCTCAACATGATGTATTCACCCTTTATGAATGCTTCAATTCCACTACACAGCACAGAGAAATTTATTCCTGCAGTCATGCATGGAGGATTTAAGGGTGGCTGGCTTGTATTTATGGCATGTTGCAGATAAACAATACAAGCATTTTCCTGACACAGATGGTGAGAGTGCTTTGTTGGGAAATACAGGGTGTCATAAGGAGAGCTGGTCAGGAGCTGGAAATTCCAATTCAGAATGAAAAGCCACCATTTGTAAAATTTCCCAGGAATTCTGAAAAATTTCAGTTTGGGACCTGCGAGCATTTATTTGTCAATTTATTTTGACTCAGCTGGAAACCTCGAGTGAAATCCTGACCCACTGAAATCAATGGCAAAATCCCAGTGACTTCAATGAGACAAGAATTTTGCTCCAAGTGTCCAGCATGCTCTTCTCTTCCCATTTTCAGCTACATTAGGAATGAACACTGAGAAATACCTAGCAAAAGTCCAGGTATGTTGGTTTATTGAGCTATAGAGGAGAAGGTGGCTTCTTATATTTTTATAAGAAAAGCTGATTAACAGCAGTGAAACATTCATAGTTTTTAAGGTCATTTAACCATCTCTAGCCTGACCTCCTGTACAGCTGAATTTCATTCAGCTACTCTTGTACTGAGTCTAATAACTTGTGTTTGGCAAGCCCATATCTTACAGAAGGGCATCTAGACATCAAGAGATGAATAATCCACCAGCCCCCTTGGTAGTTTGGTCCAACATTTAATCACCTTCACTGTCAAAAGTGTATACTTTATTTCTAATTTGAATTTGTTTGGCTTCAGCTTCCAGCCATTGGTTCATGTTTGTGATGGCCGGATATAGTAGTCGGAGCCAGAGTCTGCAGTCATGGGACAGAAGTCAAGAGTCAGCTGGATCAGGATAGTGAGAGGTCAAAGGCAGAACCATGAGTCAGGCACCAGAGTCAGGCCAGATCAGGATACCAGAGGCAGGAGACAAAATGGAAATCAGGAACCACGGGTCAGAAGCCAGGAGTCAAACAAGAAATCAAGCTAGGGGAACAAAGGCACACAGGCCAGAGCAAGGTGTAGCCCAATTGTTCAGATAGCTTCCTGTTAGTGCTGCTGGCTTAAATAGGGCCAGTGGACAGATCAGCCACACTGGGACTCTGCCAATCAGACCTCAGGAGCAGGGCCTCGCACTCAGGCTGAGCTTCAAGGGTCCCAGGTAAGTTATTGGCAGCAGACAGCTGGGTGGAGGGTCTGAGCTTGGCTGCTCCTGTGAACCCTGCAAGCCTGGGTTCAAGATCCTTTTAGCTGCAAAATCTAGTCACAGAGACATCTGGCGTCTTTACTAACCATCTGCTTTCAGTTTGGAAGCACCAGGGCCTAGATGACTGAGCTCAGGAATTCCTGGGTTCTGTCACTAACTTATTGTGTGATTACAGCCAAGTCACTCAACCTCTGAGTGTCAATTCCATCATCACTGAAATGGAGAGAATCACTAATAACCCCTTGCAACACTTCTGTGCTTTGAAGATGTAAATGCCTCTATGAAGTGCTATGTGTTATCATTTAGGGCCCTTTTCCATCATTGTTACCTGCTACCAGGGTCTTTAGATACAGTTTCTGAGCTGGATCCAGGCCCTGTCTCCATCTCCTTCGCACCACTCTGATGACACAAAGGGGACAGAGAGTAGGACAAATCCTGAGTGGCATGGAGTCTAGAGCTGGGCAAATAACGGATTCTTTGGCAATTTAGAAAATCTGGAAAACATAGTCGGAGGTCAGAGCAGAACCCAGAATGTTTTAAATTGCTGATGAATTGAAAAGTTGGAAACAGTTTATTTTGGCTCAAATGAAATGCTTTGTTTGACCTAAACTGAAATGTTTTGTTTTGATTATAGATTTTTTTTAATGTTTTTGAATTTTTAAAAAAATGATATTAAAGGAAATTTCTAAACAAAAAGTCATTTTCAATGGAAAAATCAGAGCATTTCACTTTGAAAATATCAAAATGAACATTTAGATTTTTTTTTCAGAATAAACAATTCAGCTAAACCAACACACAATTGGAAAAACATTTTGGTGTCACCAAATATTCATTTCCCCCCCCCCCCGCCCCCAAATTGATCAAAATATTTCACCCAGCTCTAGCCAGCTCTACACTACATGCTCCTATGCAAGCACACGGGGCATTCCTAGATGGACCAGTGATGAACCCTGATGATCCTAGGCTGGCAAAAGCGGCCCCAAGTGTGTACCAGTTAAGCTGCTCTAAGTTACACCAAAAGTCAGTTCAGTCCCTGGTCAGTCACAAAATCAAGGGAGCATAGAGGTGGCTCAGGGCCAAACTTTCTTTCCCCTGACCCTGCATTGAACCCAGTTTGGCCAGACTTGAGCATCTGTCCCTATATTCAAGTCCCACATTGAACTGTTTCACTTCCAGTTGTTGCTATCAGAATGTTACACTAGGAAAGGCCCTTAGAGAAAAAACATGATGCTACCTTTCCTGTTTGTTTGTTTTTTTCCTTTTGTCTTTGTCTGCTCTCGTCAGGGGGTGGATTCTTGGCCTTTCTAAAGAGACTATTACACAGTTTGCCAATCATATCAAAGAGCCGCAATTGCTCAGTATCTTTCGGCTATGATTCCACAATGTCAGTGCCTATTGAGACGAAGAAGAAAAGGAAGAGCATGATAGTAATTTGTTTCCCCTGGCAGAAGTTGGCTGTGTTGGGCATGGATTTCAATGCACTGCTACAGCTCAAGCTGCAGTGACAGCAACGAAGTCACATATTCATAACTCAAAGTACAGATGGCATATTTGTTGTTTTTGTTAAAGTCCTGTCTAGTCACATTGAGTACTTGTTTCATTTCACTAGCACATCACAGGCTGAACTGGGAGCCAAAAAGCACATAGTCCCTTAAACAAAGTAAACAGGAATAAATAGATTAAATATAAATTTGTTATTGTTTTTTGAAAGTTCTGTCTAGCTACATTGGACACAAATTTCATTTTCCTCCCAAAGCACAAGCCACACTGACAGCACATAAGTCAAATATCCTTATCTGTCTAAGCACAACGCAGGCATATTTCATTTGCTGGCATCACGACACAGCGAGCTGCTTCAACCATCTCAACAACAAACTATCAATGCGTCCTTGTCATTGTAATATTTCACACATTCCCTCGATAGCATGGGTGCTCAATATCTCTCAAAGAAACCTATTCTCCTTTATCGACTCCCATTGGCTTTTAATATGGAAGGAAAACTGGACCCCCGTAATGTCAAATATAAGGAAAGAGAAACAAGATCACAGGAGGGGAAGAATTTTCCAAAGCCAGTCCTATACGTTCTTCTCTCAAAGACTCTGGATTTTTTCCCCTCGATGCAGCAAGCAAATTTGTTAGAAAAGATTTTCAGCACGCATCTTGCTACCACTACTTTCACTTATTCTTTATATGGGTGAAGAGTGGTATAAGTTCCATCACTTGAGATGTTTCATACCAAACAACACATTTCAAAGAACAAAGCACTTGATAACGTACCGTAAGGAACAATCCTGCTGTGGCCCACAGATGACAGTTTTCCTTCACTAACTTCTATAATTCTATGACACAGACCAGCTATTGAGAGAATACTAGAATTCCTTCGCCATTCTTCTCTACCCCCAATCTCAGGGGAAAACCAGAGCAAAATCTATTGCTAACATAACTAGAACCTGCAGGTCTCCCTTTTCCTCTTTCCACAATCTCAACAAAAAATTCTTCAGAAAGAAAAGATGGTGGTAATCAAATCTCATGCCTCATGGTGCAACATTATCATCCCCAAAGTCAGTAAGGAACCCTCTTATCCTTCCATAGAACAATTGTCCAGGTCCAGTGTTCAAAAATGTTTTTGCCATCCTCTGAAGTTTGGACCACTTGCTAGAGCCAGGCTGCTGATGCAATAGTGGTCTAATCCTGTGAAAAAGTAACAAGCCAGTGGCATAATCATTAGCAGTAGCTGAAAAATTCTGTTACACCTATGCTTTGTCCTAGCAATAGAGAGCAAGTGGCTAGTTTGGAGTTTTTCTTATGTGCATGACAAACTCAACCTTCCTCTTTGTTGGAGGTAGAATATTTTCCCACTAGAGTGTTATACAAATTGTTTATGTTAAACTGTGGCTTTTACTGAAATTCCCCACTGTAACATACATTCAACTGTGATAATGCTGATAGCATTGCAACAGACAATAGCGGCACCAAGCTTGGAGCAATAGGCAACGGGCACCTAACTTTTTAAAGGATGAATGTGTTTATATGTCTTTCCTTTTAATGTAGCATGAATTAGATGAAACTGCATAGTGAAAGGAACTGTAGCAAGAAGAATAAATGTATATTTAAAGACTCATGAGTGGATTTCTCTGTCTTTCTCCCAGTCCCTGAAAAAAAATCTGTGAGTAACTCCCACCTCTGAAAACAATGTCTGATTGTAAATTCAGGATGAAACACCTGGAAGCTGGATATGCACAGCCGTAAAAGGCTGATTCCTCTGCGGAGTAAGTCACATTGTTGTTTGATTTATTGTGGGTTGAGAAGTGGTTCTACTAGAATGAGAATAAATCTATAGCACCATTCCAGTGACTCATTTTCTTTCCATTTCTTCCTCATTCTCTCTTTCCACTATGCTTCTTTTATTTCTAGTCCATACTATAGCAATGGCATGAAACACGTTATCGGATACAACATAATGGCATTTCAGACAGTCATTTGAATGGTACTGAACACAATCCACATCTTTTGAGGTACCAGATAAGCCCTTTGATCTGAGAACATTCAGATATTAATGGGCAGGATTAGCTCAATGTGCTACCATTCTCTGGTCAACAAGCTATAGTCAATGGACAAAATCTAATAACAGGTGTGCCCTTAAAATTCAACAAAAATGAAGTTACCCATTCTTATGTTAATAAAAATGATCATATTTGTAGGATTTTTCCAGTCATGCACCAAATTACATTACTGGCATATTATTTCTGTTGCGTTTCTTACATTAAATAGATTTTAAATGTTTAATAAAATGTTTGTAGACAATAGTTAGAGGAGAGTATAAAACTTATTCTGAAAAATCTCTTTAAATATAATTTCTTTCTAAGGTATCCTAGTTCAAGACAATGGATTTCTGGTTTCCTATGAGTTATGTTAAAAGGCAGACGTTTCATAGTTAAATTTCTGAATTGTTTTTCCAAGCTTTCAAAAGCTAGTACTATACTTAGCGGTAATTTAAAAAAAATCTGGCTAGCAGCATCTATAGAGGAAACTAAAAAGTTATGTTTAAAAACTATTGCTGTAAATGTAAACTTTACTGTATGTATATGCATTAAAATAAGGTTTCTTTGTGCCTTATGTTTTCAGAAATAAGCTACTAGACAAAAATTTGATAATATTCAAATTCCATGATTTTCAGTAAACATGGTCACTTATCTTCTTAAGTGCATCTGATTGTACGATGGCAACTTTTGGAATTGACATTATTTAGCCTACGGCTATATAGTATCCTGTATGTCTTTCTGCTCTTTCCACTTCAGAGAACCCAACAGGGACACCTGTAGAAAGAGGTTGCCACTGGCATTTGCCAAAGAGTATTTAGCATGGGATTTGGCATTTAGATGGACACCTCGGTTACTTGTATGCAGTGTTGTTGTAGCCATGTTGGTCCCAGGATATTAGAGAGAGAGAATGTGGGTTAGCTAATAATACTGTTACCTCACCCAACTCAGTTACTTGGTAGTTTGTTTAATGTTGAGTTGGTCTTATTTTCCAGTGCAAAAGACAAGAGATTGATAACAGGTCTAAGAATAATGAAGCAAAATAAGATGGAATAAAGAAAATGCGGTAGGTAATGGGAAGTAGAGTAGCATTTCATATAAAATTAGATAGTGTTCTATAGGAAGGAGCAGACACTCTTTTCTTTACCTTCATCATTACCTTTACCCTATAGATTAAGACCAAAGCAATCTAAATGTGTCAAGTCTCCAATACTGGCTGGATACATTGATTTTCTTCTTCTTTTGAGTGATTTTCAATGTCTCTGAACAAAAGAGAAAATCCTTCATTGCTCAGAGACTGGCAGCTTTCTTGTATCCCTTTTTTAAGCTATTAGAAAACACTCTGATTTGAGAGGTTTGAAGGGATTTGTTGTCTTTTGCTCTTTGAGCTCTCTATTCTGAAGCACATCTCTCTTTTCTGGGTATTTTGGACAAACGTAATAAGGGTCATGCTTGAAATACGGATTTATTTAAAAATAACTTTGAATAAAGAAATACAAAGATGATACTGAAAAATACTGCTTAGTTTGAATAATTATAGAATTTCCATAAACAGACACAACAGCTACATATATAGATAAATAGGACAAATCTACCGCCGCACATTTATGAAGTGTCCATTCCCTAAAAGTTTGACTAGAAATATTTTATTTTTATTTCTAATCACTATCAAGCCATAAATAATGAAAATGTCATTATTCCTTTGGAGTAACATTTACCCTAATGTCATTTAAGCCCCAATTAAGCCCTCAGGGTGGGATTTTTGACAAGTACTCAGCACTGGCCAAAGCCAGCTCCCACTGAAGTCAGTGGGAGTCCTACCTCTGACTTCAGTGGGAGTAATGTTAGGCTAACATTGAGTGCTTTTGAAAACCCTACACTTAACATGGAGTCAGCTGGTACATAAGGCTTTGCAGCAGCTAGCTGCATCATGGTGCATTTCACCCTTTGAAAACCTGAATTGGATTTTTGCCAGACTTGAGCAGTCTACTGGTCCATCTTACTCCAACAGTGCACAATGACTGATATTTCGAGGGATGGGGAAAACAAACAAATAATGCCCACCACCACCACCAATCTAGCCCAGTGTTGTGCATGGTAGAAAACTATACTTCCTGACCCTTGCAGATAATCATCTTGGATTTTGCAAAGGATGGTATCTGAATACACGTAACTTGCAAAATGTCAAAGGTTCCCAGTGATGAAAGAGTCAAGTCTGCCACCTCGGGGTGCTGCAGAATTCCTGGCTGCTGCAGAGTACACAGAGCCTGCCTATTGAAATTCCAATTGCTGCCTTATCCCTCTTGATCCTTGCACAACAAAAGCCAGTGGTTTACTTATTATTTACACTTCAATAGCAGTTTATCTTTCGAGGTGCCCAACATCACTCAAATAAATTGCTGTATCATGTGATCGATATAACCACAGTTGGGCCAAAGCAAAATACGTACAAAAGAAATTAAGCCAATGTGCACTTTAGAAGACTTTTGTCCTTCCAGTTTAACTGCTGAGGCATAAAGGCAGAATGACCCAAATTGAGTTCTGCAGCTTGCCCCAAAACACAGACTATACCTTTTCGCATTGCTCACAACAAGTCACTCAAAAGTGCTATACATATATTTTTGCAAAATAAGAGACTGTGATGAGGACCAGGGAGTTCAGGCTTCATCATGTCTCAGTGTAAACATACTAAAACCAAAAAGCACATCTGATGTGTTGTGATATTTCCCTCATCCCTCTCCACACCTGCACTGTATAAAGATATGCAAGCAGCAAAACCACATGGAAATAAATTGTCCAGAGACACGAAACAAAAAAAAACCCCAAAACAACAACATAAGAGCCATTACCACTCTCACCAGAAATAGCCTGTGGTGGGTTCTAGCAGACTAAAGCTGGGCAAAATTGGCAAACAATTTTCACAAAAGTTTGTGCATAATTTTCCATTATTGAATTTAATGTCATTTTGCCCCACCCCAAATAGCTGATTTTCTGTGGGAAAATGGGCATTTTTCACATTAAATCATGTGAACAATCAAAAAACGGTTTCTGATCTGAAGTGGAGAAGAAAATTGTCCCTAGAGGCCACATGATCTAATAGACTGAGCATAGGACCGGGAGCTAATAACCTTCCTCTTCTGCCACTGACTATGTTTTGCACTTACATGGCAATTTACATGGGTGATTGAGTTATGCCACATAATACCGCTACAAAACAGGTAAATATTATTGGCCCCCTGAGAGGGGTGTCTTTCCCAAAGTCACACAGAAAATGAGTATCAGACCAAGCTCTTTAAGACTCTTAGCGCCGGCCACCATTCAACTGACCAGTAGTGCACCCCCACATCTCAAATTTCCCCATATCTCCGTTTTCCCATTTAGGGGGACAGGGACACTTAGTTTGCTACATGACAGTGATATTAGGGGTGATGGGCTAGCCAGGCACAACAACTGCTTTCTCCATATTGATGCAGAAGAGTCTCACATCTGTTCTAAAGCATTTTATCCCAGAAAATACTAAAAACGTGGCCATTTCTGAACCCCCAAAACAGGGGAAATTGGTCAAAAAACAATATTTTCAACAAATATTTGTCCCTACTCTGATGGAAGTCCTCTCTTGAGTCTTTCCAAACCGAGCTGAACATCACTAGAGAATAGATCATAGGGATAATCCTGCATTGACTGAGAGGGATGGACGACATGACCTAACAGCAGAAATCATTCATTGCTTCACTCAGAAAAACAGAGAAAATAAAATACAGTCATTTTGCCTTCCTTGCTACAGTGTCTCTTTGGAGAAATAGGTGTTTGAAAGAAGTAGAAAGCCATTGTTATAGAAGTGCTCCATATATGTAAATAGCTAGTTAGTGGATAACAGGCTCGTAGATGGCACTCCAGAATATATAGTATAAGTCCTGGGTTTTGTAGTACCAATAAAACTTCTTGTTGAGTACTACCAACAGCATCCTCTTGTACCTCTTTACATCACCATTCACACTTCGAGCATCGGAGCAGCAACTTTATTAGTTCATAAACTAATACTACATGGAAAATAGACTCAGTTCTCACTGGTGACAGCAATAATGTGGATGCATCACCTACCAGAATATTTTAATACAGGACAATTTCTTATTATGTTGAAACAAATAATACAATGCTATTGCCCTGTGCCGTTTGCTGAATTAGTAACATAGATCTTCCATTCTTCGGCGGCAGTTTGGTGGCGGGTCCTTCACTCCCTCTCTTCCTCTTCAGCGGCACTTCGGCGGCAGCTCAAAGAGGAAAAGAGGGACTGAGGGACCCGCCGCCGAATTCCGCCGAAGATCCAGACAGGCCGCCGCAATAGTGGATGGAGTGCCGCTCCTTTGTATTGGCCGTCCCTTTGTATTGGACGCCCCAAACACCTGCTTCCTTAGCTGGTGCCTGGAGCCGGCCCTGTTCACAGTGCAAGACCAGAAGGACCATTAGATCATCTAGTCTGACCTCCTGAATATCACAAGCCATTAAATTTCACCCAGATACCCCTTTCCTATATTGAGCCTAGTAACTTGTGTTTGACTAAAGGATTTAGTCCGCAGGAGATTAAACTGTTATGTGCCACACACAGAGAACAGGAGAGACTCAGAGGCTACCAAAAAGCAGCAAGGATCCTGGAAAAGCACTTGCACTTCAGTGAACAGCGTAGCAGCCACAGCATAGGGCTGAAGAGTGCTTTTAAAAGAGCCCCTTATCAAGGAGCACACCTGCAGCTATGAAGCTGTACAGCCTTCCCTTAAACATTTCTTAAGTCACCAGCCCTGCAGCAGGATTTTCAGAGAGGTAAAATCATGGATTGTAACCACTCGGATTCAGCATTAAGTCACACAAGGAGTAACACTATCAAAGGCAATGGAGATACACCCTTGCAGAGTGAGAGGAGAATCAGACCCAGAGACACTCAGTTGCAATAGTTTCTTAAGTCAATGGAATGATGTGAAATTACAGTGGTGTAACAGGCAAGAGAACATGACCCTCTCTATGTGAAATTAGAATCTCTCCCATGTTGCTTTTGAAGAATGTGCGAAACAAAAAGGAAACATCCTCAAAAGTATCAGTTGATCTACAGTGATGACTGGTCCCAGGGTTCTGAAAATTAACATCAATTCTTCAAGGAGCCAGGACGTAGAATATCATGAATTTTTCATGCCTGCAATATACTTCCTCAATAATTGTCCCTTCTAATACAGTTGCTAATATTGTTTGAAATTCACATTCTGAAATAGGCTATTACCATTTCCCCTACCACAAGACATAAGCCATGTGTGATATTAATATTCATATTTCCCCTCCCCCGCACACTAATACTTTTCTTACCAAATCCATTAATATGATAATACTTTGGTAATGAATTTGCAAAATGTCCACACAAATACTACATAGGCTAATACAATGAAAAACTGTGGAAACATTATACATAATTCATTAGCTTTTGTGACAAAAGGCTTCCAGAAGCAGTGTTTGGCAAACAGTAATAAATGTGAAAAGCAGCTATCTGATTAAAATTTATAGCTGGCGATAGAGCCACTGCAAACACTAAACAATCTATGCTATTCATGCACTGACAGACATACCAGTTCACTGACTATGCAGAGTATCTTTCCAGGCTTCAGGAAATCTTTACAACTAAGGATTTTAAAAGAAATTATTTGTGCTGTCTATAACTTTTCATGGGAAAAGTTACTTGTCTAAAAGAACCCAAGAGGAAAATGGGGCTGGGAGGCGTTTGTCTTGTTAGCATGGCCTGTAAATGGTCAAAATGTTGACAGGGAAACTGTAAGTAGTCATAAATAGACAGGGTATCACACCCAAAGAGGGGGGGGGCGCATTTACGAAGGACAAGCAGGATTTCTTCTGCAGTATTTTCTCAATAGCTCATATGGTCAAAGTCTATTCTGGTCTTATAGCTGTGGTAGGAAGTCATACAAACATGAATATTATTGAAATATTATTACTTGTATTACAGCAGAGGCCCCAGCTAAGATTGGGTACCGCTGTGCTAGTCGTTGTACGTAAACATAGTAATAGAATCCTTGACCTAAAGAGTTTTCAATGGAAATAGACAAGAAAAACAAGGATGGAAGGAATGAATATTACTATCCTCGGTTTACAGATGAATCACTGAGGTACAGAGAGATTAACTGCTCACAGAGGAAGTCTATAGCAAAGCCAAGAATTGAACGTACGTTTCCCAAGTCCCAGTCTAGTGCCTTACCGGAAAGACTATTTTTCCTCTATAAGGAGGAGTGATAAACATGAAGGGAAAACTAACTATATGGAGGTAAATCAAATTATCAAGAGATGAAATATTATGGGAATCAGCACATTTTTTACTTGAGGGATGTTACTTTTAAGAAAATAAAAGACTGATACAGTGTAGGAATGGACATGAATGGCGGGATAAAAAAAACCTGTTTACTGCTTTACCTTTGCACAGTTTGAGAACAAAGCCATTTTTGAGGTTTTGAGAAAGATCTATTTAAATTACACCCTCCCACACCCCTTTTCCCTTCATTTTCACATGACATTTCTGGAAAGGCTATTCCCATAGTATTGACGTCTGGAAATCTCACAAGAATGATTTCCAACCCAATTTTGCATACTTAATAGGATAAATTCTGCTCGAAAACACCCCAGTGTAAATCTAAAGTAACTCCACTGACTTCAAATAAACTTTGGATAAGCACTCATATCTTATGGATGTTTATATGGAACTCAAATTCCAAATATATGATTGTTTGGACATCTCTGCTGTGAGGGATTGATTGTATGGGAAATCTATGGCTTGAAAGTGGAAAATGCTGTATTTAAGAAATCCTTTTGACAAGCACAATGAAAATTCATTGTAGTTAAGCCCAGGAAATGAAGAGGGCAACAGAGACCAGTGTGGTTAAGCAGGGCTGTAAAGATTAGTATAATCAATCAGAAGGCTTTTAAAAAAATATTAACAAGCTTGGTTGGGGGCGGGGGGCACGGAATGGGAGACCTATCATGCAATAAGTAGAAACAAGCTAAAGGATCATTAGCAGAACAAAAAGACACTGACCATAGAACTGCATTGTGAAAAAGACAAACAATTTTGAAATATGTATTGTAGCAGACATGCATCATCATCATCATCAAATATATGCAGTGTACTGAGGACTGTTGTGCCACCCAGAGTGACCATGGCATCGTACCAGGCATTGTAGAGTGAAGTTCCCAGATCTGGCTCAGTCCTGTGAATACATGAATCTTTGGGGAGCCCTACAGGTGACAGTGGGTAGGGTCAAAGCATGCACCCCTTGATGTGTCGAAGGAGAGTCTGAGAGGACTCTGTGCTGGGGTGTTTTTGTCCATCCTGGCGAAATGGCCAAAGAGCATGTAACTCCACTTTTGAATGTGGTGAGTGAATGGAAGAAGGCTAGATCTCTGTAAGATTATGGCATTTCACACAAACTCAAACCACTCTATGCTTAGGATTTGGCACTGACAGCACATATGGAATGCCTCTAGCCACTCCAAGTCTGCCTGTAAGAGGGTTCAGGTTTGTTAGATTCTGAACTTCATCTCAGCATAGAGATGTTTTCATGTTGTTAAAGGGCGCACTCCACTCCTGTTCTCTTGCCCTGTGGAAACGGTGAAGACTCCCTTAGCTGTGCATTCACAGTGCCATTTATTTTGCGGTCCCTCCACCAATACCACTACAGTTCTGATGCAACAATCTATTTACAATATCTTCTGTGCTTTGGCCCTCTCATCAGGACTTGCTGGGGGGGAACAGAAGTGTCCCTTTCCTGAGGCCTCTGTGGGTAAGTTTGTTCTGCAACGTAAGCCCATGCAATTGCACTAACCCAGGATACCAGGACCCTGCAGGCCTGGAGGATCTGAGCTCGAGTTAAGCTGGTACCCATGGTCTGAGCCCTATTATTTTGCAGTGTAGATGCAACCTGTAGCAGGGCGCAGCTGGTCCTCCTGGCTCCTACCTCTGCTAGGCTCAAATGAAGTCACTCAGAGACCCTCGGGTTCTGAAACCACTGGTGCTTTTATTAACAAGTTTGTGCTCCCACCACCTTTTCACCATACACAGCTCTGGGTTCCTTGTGTCTGAACCCAGGAGTGAAGGGCTTTCTCCCTGCCTGCACTCCCTCACTCTCCTCCATCCCACCCAGGGCCGGCTCCAGGTTTTCTGCCGCCCAAACCGAAAAAAAAAAAAAAAAAAAGCCGCGGCAGCACGATCGCGCCGCTCCACTCTTCGGCAGCAATTCGGTGGTAGGTCTGAGGGACTGAGGGACCCGCCGCCGAATTGCCGCCGAAGACCCCGGACATGCCGCCCCAACAGCGGCCGAAGTGCCGCCCCTTCCTATTGGCCGCCCCAAGCACCTGCTTCTTTAGCTGGTGCCTGGAGCCGGCCCTGATCCCACCACCCCCGCTTCCTTCTTCCCAGCCTCTTATATAGCCCTGGGCTAATTGGGTTGGCAGCTGGCTCTCATTCCCCAATTAGGGCAGGTTCTGTCCAGCCAGCTCCACTTTATTCACTTAAATGTGGCTGGCGTGGCAGGGGGCTGATTCTGCAGTCCTTCTGCTCAGCACCCTGTCACACAGCCCCTCTTGACACGGGTCCTGGAACACAACTGGAAGCATCCCACAATTCCATAGGACAACTTCCTCAGTTCTCTCTATCCTCACAATCTGCAATCCGCTCTATTGAAAATGGAAGCCCCCTCTTCTTTGTGAATGGCACCAGCTGAGGTCAGCGTTAACCCATTCTCTTCTGATCACCTGTCTGCATGCATACTATCAAAGAGCCTCCTAGGTTTGCAATGGAGAGTGAACTAATCAAAGCCTTTTGCAGAAGCCAGAGGGGAAGGAGAGTGTCCATTGTCAACCTCCCAGCCTTGAAACCCAATTGCTGTGGATGATGTCGTCTGTTAAGCAGCGGCTGCATTCTACTAAGCAGAACATGAGCTAAAACTTTTCCAGGGACCAATAGCAATGAGAATGTAGTTGCCACACGCAGTGTGAAATCCTTTACACTTGTACAGAGAACCTATGATGCCAATCTGCTGATACTCTCCCTGATGCCCAGGGAGAGCTGGCCAATCCTCACTGGTTCCAAAGAACTGTTGAGCAGCCAGGGTGGAATACCATCAGGTCCAGAAGCACATCCATTGCATTACTTTAGGATGTGTGACAGACCCAGACCAGTGGGGTACAGGAGTCTGGTAGAGGGCAAATATACTGGTCACTGGATGAGTAGTTTTCTGTTCCCTGAGTGACCAGAGCAGGGGCTGCACTAGAGTAATCGGGAACCTGCTAGATCCAGTTAAGGCAGGCAGGCTAATTAGGACACCTGGAGCCAATTAAGAAAAAGCTGCTAGAATCAATTAAGGCAGACTAATCAGGGCACCTGGGTTTTAAAAGGAGCTCACTTCAGTTTGTTGTGCAAGTGTGAGGAGCTGGGAGCAAGAGGCACAAGGAGCTGAGAGTGAGAGGGTGTGCTGCTGGAGGACTGAGGAGCACAAGCTCTATTAGACACCAGGAGGAAGGTCCTGTGGTGAGAATAAGGAAGGTGTTTGGAGGAGGCCTTGGGGAAGTAGCCCAGGGAGTGGTAGCTGCCATGCAGCTGTTACAGGAGGCACTATAGACAGCTGCAGTCCACAGGGCCCTGGGCTGGAACCCGGAGTAGAGGGCGGGCCCGGGTTCCCCCCAAACCTCCCAATTGACCTGGACTGTGGGTTCTTCCAGAGGGGAAGGTCTCTGGGCTGTTCCCCAACCCACATGGTGAATCTCTGAGGCAAGAAAATCTACCAATAAGCACAGGACCCACCAAGATAGAGGAGGAACTTTGTCACAGATGGTACAGTAGAACCTCAGAGTTAGGAATACCTTGGAAATAGAGGTTATTTGTAACTCTGAACAAAACATTATAATAGAATCACAGACTTTAAGGTCAGAAGGGACCATTATGATCGTCTAGTCTGACCTCCTGCACAACGCAGGCCACAGAATCTCACCCACCCACTCCTGTAACAAACCCTTAACCTATGTCTGAGCCATTGAAGTCCTCAAATCGTGGTTTAAAGACTTCAAGGTGCAGAGAATCCTCCAGCAAGTGACCCGAGCTCCACGCTGCAGAGGAAGGTGAAAACCCCCCAGGGCCTCTGCTAATCTGTTCTGGAGGAAAATTCCTTCCCGACCCCAAATATGGCCATCAGATAAACCCCGAGCATGTGGCAAGACTCACCAGCCAGACACCCAGGAAAGAATTCTCTGTAATAACTCAGATCCCACCCCATCTAACATCCCATCACAGACCATTGGGCATATTTTCCCCTAATAGTCAAAGATCAATTAATTGCCAAAATTAGGCTATCCCATCATACCATCCCCTCCATAAACTTATCAAGCCCCCAGCGCTCCCCTGGGAAGGCTGTTCCAGAACTTCACTCCTCCGATGGTTAGAAACCTTCGTCTAATTTCAAGTCTAAACTTCCTGATGGCCAATTTATATCCATTTGTTCATGTGTCCACATTGGTACTGATCTTAAATTCCTCCTCTCCCGCCCTGGTATTTATCCCTCTAATGTATTTATAGAGAGCAATCATATCTCCCCTCAGCCTTTTTTTGGTTAGGCTAAACAAGCCAAGCTCTTTGAGTCTCCTTTCATAAGACAGGTTTTCCATTCCTCGGATCATCCTAGTAGCCCTTCTCTGTACCTGTTCCAGTTTGAATTCATCCTTCTTAAACATGGGACACCAGAACTGCACACAGTATTCCAGATGAGGTCTCACCAATGCCTTGTATAATGGTACAAACACCTCCTTATCTCTCCTGGAAATACCTCGCCTGATGCATCCCAAGACCGCATTAGCTTTTTTCACGGACATATCACATTGGCGGCTCATAGTCATCCTGTGATCAACCAATACTCCAAAGTTCTTTTCCTCCTCTGTTGCTTCCAACTGATGCGTCCCCAGCTTATAACAAAAATTCTTGTTATTAATCCCTAAATGCATGACCTTGCATTTTTCACTATTAAGTTTCATCCTATTACTATTACTCCAGTTTACAAGGTCATCCAGATATTCCTGTATGATATCCCGGTCCTTCTCTGTATTGGAAATACCTCCCAGCTTTGTGTCATCTGCAAACTTTATTAGCACATTCCCACTTTTTGTGCGAACTTGAGTAATAAAAAGATTAAATAAAAGATTGGTCCCCAAACCGATCCCTGAGGAACTCCACTAGTAACCTCCCTCCAGCCTAACAGTTCATCTTTCAGTATGACCCTTTATAGTCTTCCCTTTAACCATTTCCTTATCCACCTTTCAATTTTCATATTGATCCCCATCTTTTCCAATTTAGCTAATAATTCCCCATGTGGTACCATATCAAATGCCTTACTGAAATCGAGGTAAATTAGATCCACTGTGTTTCCTTTGTCTAAAAGATCTGTTATCTTCTCAAAGAAGGAGATCAGGTTGGTTTGGCACGATCTACCTTTTGTAAAACCATGTTGAATTTTGTCCCAATTACCATTGACCTCAATGTCCTTAACTACTTTCTCCTTCAAAAATTTTTCCAACACCTTGCATACTATGGATGTCAAACTAACAGGCCTGTAGTTACCCGGATCACATTTTTTTCCCTTTCTTAAAAATAAGAACTATGTTAGCAATTCTCCAGTCATACAGTACAACCCCTGAGTTTACAGATTCATCAAAAATTTTTGCTAATGGGCTTGCAATTTAATATATGGTTGTTCTTTCAAAAGTTTACACTGAACATTGTCTTAATACAGCTTTGAAACTTTACTACGCAGAAGAAAAATGCTGCTTTTAACCATCTTAAATTAAATGAAACAAGCACAGAAACAGTTTCTTTATCTTGTTAAATCTTTTTTAAAGCTTTCCCTTTTTTAGTAGTTTATGTTTAACATAGTACTGTACCATACAATATTTCCTCTTTTTTTATTTGTCTCTGCTGCCTGATTGCATACTTCCAGTTCCAAATGAGGTGTGTGGTTGGCCAGTCAGTTCATAACTCTGGTGTTCATAACTCTGAAGTTCTCCTGTACTTCCTTAAGTGACAGAGGATCAATGTTCATCATTGGGTCTGCGGTATGGTTTGCTAAGTCATACAGCTCTGGACAATCAGCAGCACATGCATTATTCAGCATTGCTTTAATAATGTGTTTTTCATCTATCCAGGACCTTGTCCATTGATGAGCTGGGAAAGCCATTTGGTTTCGTGATGGGAATGTTAGAAAGCTAATTATGACTGCCAGACATGTATGTAAAAGCCCCGTAGGCAGGATACATTGTTGTGCTTTAGACTGTCCTCTGTTTTTGTCAACCAGAGAGCTGGTGTAGATCTCATGGTTATGTTTTGCCATAGCCCAGAAAATGCCTTTCAACCCTTTATGTTCTTGGCCATCTCCCTGCTTGTGCGCGTCTGCCTTTTTTACTAATATATCAAAGGACTCTAGAAAAGCCAAGGTTTCTTGTGAGACTATTGTGCATATGATTTCAGCATCGTGATATAGCATTATATATACACACCAAGCCAGGTTATATCCATATCATCTGAGAAGGTACCAGTATTACATAGGCCATCTTCAATGGCCTATGTGTATTTCACAGCTTCTAAAGGATCCTTGGAAAGACACTGGACATTTTGCTGTTGATGGACATGTGGCTTGAGAGGAGTTGGAAGATGTAGTGAGAGCTGAGCAACAACTAGTCTTGGGTCTGCGTTTACTGGTGCTTCTGCACTGCTGAAGACCTGGTGACATTTCACTATGGAGTGATTTCTGAGAGGATGCAGCAGTTTCTTTCCTGGCATATCAACTGTTTGAATTCCAGGTCCATCTTGTTATCGAGGTGCCTATAGCAGGATCTCCTGACAGACAAACCTCGGCGGCACACAATTTAGAAGCCAAATGGTGTCATTTGGAGATCCCAAACCAAAAGGGACCTATCGCGGTTTCACATCCAGTTTGATCACAGCCAGTCATAGCACTGAAATCTCCGAGCACTAACAGTATGCCACATGGCTGAGCTGATGGCATTGTTGCTGCTGTAGCTGTGGTCATAGAATGCATCCTTTTCTGCAGCTGATGCATCTTTCATTAGTGCATAGGACACAATGACACATACGTGTCCATGATGGTGTTGAAGACAAGAATAAAGTAAGTGTGGGGAGAACGGGTTCCATGTGGCTAAGGTCTGTGCCTAATAGCCAGTGCCACTCCTTGATTATGGTGTGGATCATTGGAGTGGAGGAAGGCTGCTCCTTCCATAGTGACTTGAGAGCTTTGTGGCAGGAGACCCTCTGATGCCAGTGGTTACAATCTTGTAGCAGGTGAATTCTTTGACAAGGACTTTCTAACACCTCCTACTGTTCAATGTCAACACATTCCATACAGCAACACCAATACACCTCTGAGGTCTGGTTTGGACATCTGTGGAGTTGGGGCCATCGGTCCTGCACCTTCTCTGAGCACAGTTTGAGTTGTACCTTTTATATATGTGTGAAACAGACCCCTCCTCCTGGAGTCACTAATAACAGGGGTTTTAACCCTGGGGCTGTTGTTGCAGTCTCTCATCGCTGGCTGTCCCTTCATGTTCTCTGCCTCCTTGGGACCAGGGAGATACAGAGGTGGGCTTTTTGGAGGTGTGTGTGGGGGAGAAGATTGTTCCTTTTCCTAGGAACTCTTCAGCCAGATGCTGTTGGCTCCCAAGGGCATGGATGACAACTTTAAAGATCTAGCTCCTCTTCTTCCCCTGGGTGGTCCATGTACCCATGGCCATAGCTTATCCACCATCACCACCATTGAGGAAATTGGTCATTGGCCTTTGCTCATTACCCTGAGCAGGGGTCTTGTCGGGTGCTACCAACTAGAGTCACTTGGAGCTGAGGCTCGCATGGACAGGGAAGACCACACCCTGAAGTAGGACATGCAATAAAATGGGGGCGGGGGAATTAAAGGGTAGAGGGTGAATTACAGTAAATTTAAAAATTACCAATTTGTTCAATAGTTCTTTTGCTTTCATCTTCAGGTGATTTTCCCAGAAGGACACGCACAGAGGGTTGGGCTGGTAAGGGTAGCATGAGATTCTGGTGGGAATTGTGTAGTGAAGGGACAAGGTTATAATTATTCCTGAATGTTAAAGGAAGTGAAGCTACAGATAGTAAAGCCTTCTTTAAAGGTTTCTTTTTAAAGTGCTCACATTACAGTTTAGGCTCCCTGAGAATTATAAACCTCCTCCCATCATCAAAAGATGCCACCCAAAGAAAGTGAAACATAGTGGTTTTGGCAGATTTTGCTTTGATTTTTTTAGATTCCTTTCTGCTTGAAACTCAAAGAGAAACACAGAAGGAAACGATTTATCTGAAGTGAACTCCAGGGTTCACTGATCCACATATGGACAAAAGCATCTGAATTTTGCACAGCTCTGATAACATAAGCGTGTGGTTAAAGTACAAGATTGAGAATTAAGAGCTGGATTCTTTTCCCATTTCTGCCTTGGAATTCCTGTGATCAGGGCAACTAATAGGGCCAGATTTTGCAAGAAGTGGCCAATATGTGCACACACGAAAACAGCTGCAAGTGCAAGAGAGTGAGTTTATCAAATGCATGCACTAGACGACACACCTACATACATCCTGCATTTATAAAACTGGGATTACAAAACTCATTCACCTTTATAGAGCACTATGAGATTTTGGGGTGAAAGTGTAAAGTACATTGCACTTATGGGCACCCATAGCTTTAATACTGTATGGTGATGCTTAGCATACAAGTAGGTAGTTAGGTAGAACAGTAGTAAACAATGCCAATACAATTAGAGCGATAGCTGGGTTGTTTTTGTGAAAGTTCTAAAATATAGAACATGCTATTCAGTTAAATATAATAATGCCTCAAAAATCAACACTAAGAGAGAGCATTTTTAAATGGAGCAGTTTTATAAAGTCCATTCCTGGTCACTGTTTTAAGAGTTATTGTCAATAAGCTATTTGATATCATCAATCTAGCACTTGATTAAAAAAGCTCCAAAGATACCAGGGTGAAAGTTACAAAATACTAGCGAAATAATGATGTGATGCAATTATCGTGCAAGGGGCTTCTTTGGTTTGATTTGAATCACTCCCATTTATTCAGTTTTGGTCACTTTCCTTCCCTGGGAAGGTTTTTTTATGGCCCTGAGGAAGATTCAATGAAGGATAAGCAGAAAGTTTTGGAGGTTGGTTTTTTTTTTTTTTTGCTGTTGTTTTAGATATTTGTTTGTGAGTGAAAAATCAAAAGAGGTTGTGTATTCTCCCTGAAGAAGCAAAGATACAGAGGTCACCTCAGAGAAGTAGTTAAAATTAAGAAGGAGTCTTCTAAAGTGGGGAATGAGAAATTGTTCATGTGGCCAAAGGCGGGACTCAGAATCCTGGGGAATTATCATTTAAGAAGTAGGAAATTAAAAGGGAGGAAGGAACTCAAGCTAAATCATATGGGATTAACTTGTCAAGGATGATTATAAAAGCATATCAACAAAAGATGAGGAGAAAAGGCGACCCCGATTCAGCAAAACACTTAAGCACATGCTTAAGTTAAAGTCAACAGGATTTGAGCATGTGCTTAAACTAAGCATGTGCTCGAGCAGTTCGCTGAAGAGCGACAGTTTGCTGAATTGGTTGAGAGAGAGGTGGGGCGGGGAAAAGTGGATTACAAAAGATTTAGTTCCAGTTGAAAAATCTGAATTTTATCTAGATCTGCTGTTTAATTGTTTAGATGCTTAAGCAAACAAAGGTTTAAAGCTCTAAAGAAAAGGGAATGAGGGCGTAAGTTAAACACAGAATTATTGGTCTTCCAGTTTCTAGAAAGGATCAAGACAGGTTGTATGGGAGACTTAATATGGTGATTGACTTCTATGACCAAACATACCCCTATATTCACACCCAACACACTACCGTAATACTCTTTGTACAAAATATACCTTGTGAGCTATCATTTGAAAACTAACAACTTGCTGGGAAATAATATCATAGTAAAATGTACGTAGCAATATTGTATGTAAAGTTATGAAATCCCCATGTGACGATGATAGCACATGTTCAAAACCACTCAGCCCTGCCAAGGCAAAAGTTGTTAAACAGGCCTATCCTAAACAAAGGAACGTGTGTTTACCTCAATTTACATATAAGTAGTAAGGTGGATCCTTGAGACAGCAGAGAAGGAGATGGCAAGAGACAGAACAATTGGATTTCAGCAAAGACACATAGTGGAAGAAAGAGCATGGAGCTTCCTTCACCACCAGACTTCATGTTGCCTTATTTACTGCTTGAATAAACTTTACTTTGAAGGATAACCCTCAGAAAAATCCACTTCAGACATTCACTGGATAATAAAAGGGCAAAGAACCCCAAGTTCTCTCTCTTCTACTTAAAATGACAAGAGCACCAGCAGCTTTGGCCTCTGTGAGAGATCCTGACCAAGGAAAAGATCAGTCATCATTTTGTTGGAAGAGTGTGGGTAAGAAAGGCCATCTTAAACAAGGCCTTGAACCAAAACTTGCTAGATTAATTTCTAGACTTTTAGATGCATGTTTTCTCTTTCATTTGCTTGTAATCCTTTCTAACTTTCTATCTTATACTTGAATTAATTTAAAATCCTATTTTCTTTTCATAGATTCTAGGACTGGAAGGGACCTCGAGAGGTCATCGAGTCCAGTCCCCTGCCCTCATGGCAGG
>NW_020664420.1:11168063-11239490 GCF_002925995.2 Terrapene triunguis | reverse complement strand
ATCCTTTGTTATAAAAACTATTTACATCTCAAGTCACTGCTATCTGGACTGCAAGGTAATAAAGATCTTTTTGTTCCCTCATTCAGAACACGTGAAACAAAGTGAGCCTTCCTCCCCCTCCCCCGAACACACACTTGCATTTTTCATCTTTAAAAATATGAGCACATAAAAAGGGAAATAGAAATGTTAATTTATATTTAGGTCTAGAGGAACCTGCACAGTTTTAATTACAGGATGCAAGTCTCAATTGAGAGTCATTTAATTTTTGCCGAGATTTATGAGGAAGCACTCGCTTAACAGAGTTTGCACTGGAGCATTTAAAAATGCTTTATTGAGAGAATTTCATCTTCATCATTTACTGCACAGATTTAGACTTCTTACTCCCCCCCCCCTCCTCCAGCCCCCACCACTTTCATTGTGGAAGAAATGAATCCTTGCCCTTGAAGTGGAATTCATGGTTGGGGGCTCTGGGAGGATCCAATGCACTTGCCACCCAATCTGAATGAAAAACAGGAAATTCAACTGCAACGACAGAAAACAGGGTTACTGGAGCAAAGCTGCCTTTTTGTTTGTTAGTTTGTTTATTTATTAGTCAGGGGGGAAAAAATTCTCTCGATGTGCCTAGCACACACTTGTGCATCACTGAGTTATTGCACTGTCCTTGCTGACATTATGATAAGCCTGAAAGCGGTCTTGCCATGAAGAGGTGCTGCTTCTTACTGCCAGCAAGCTAAAAAAGAAAAATGTGAAGGTTGGGGAGGTGAGGGAAACAAGAGAGACAGAAACTTGAAAGTGTGAAAGTGAAAGCTTGACTATGGAGGAAGATAAATGTCACCAGAAAAAAAATTATACAAAGTAGGGTATCCTTGAATAACCTTGTTTAGAAAATTGCATACAATAAGTCAATCTATGTAATCCAGTTACAAACTGTTATCTTATGGGCTTTATGCACAGAGAAACTGTGTAATGAGATTAAGTCACACAAGTAAACATGCCTGGCAGTAGCTTACTAGATCAGAAGACAAAAATCCAAAATAAAGAAAGCACTAAGAGGACAAATATAATGTGGTCTTTTTTAAAGCAAAACAATTAGGAAGGAAGCTTGTGAGGTAATAAGAATGCAGCCTCACTCCACTGCACATCCCTGCAGAGAATAATTGTACTGGCTTCATTATATCAACATTCATTTCTCAATGTCTTTTATTATATGTAAAAGTTACTTGGTTTTCAAAGAGAGACGGCTTATTGTGCCTGATGAATCTTCATGTTTCCTCTGCTGTCAGAGAAGGTTTGAAGCTAAAATACTTTCAGCCTCACTTTTATTGTTTTTGAGCAGAAATGCATTTCCAAATGATTGTTTAAAAACAAAATTGTAGATTTTCCCTTGTTTTCTAGTTGAACAATTGGTATCGGTATATGTCACACCTCTCCCATGTCCCTTAATTGGAGGGATGTTACTCCTTTTAGTACTATAACTATCTATGTTCTACACAAGTGTTGTGTTCTTCTGTCTTCTAAAGGAATCAAGAGCGTGCAATTTAACACATTATTAGTCAGACTGCAGAAACCAGAGCCTGCTGGATGCTGGAGTGTGCCATTGTCAGCAATGCCTTTTGCAGTCTAGAGCCCCGTCTTCCAAAATGGGGGATGATCGTTGGTCTGCACAACCACACGTCCTTATCTGAGGACACCTGCACCACACAAATGTGGTGTCCCTCGCCTTTATTGTTAAACATTATTTACATCAGAAATAAATAACCATGAAATTAAAAATATAGAAAGAGAAACTTGTTCCAAAGGAAGGAATCTCACAGCATGTTAAGTGTTGGGCAGGAATAGTGTTTAGGTGTACCTCATTCTGGGTCATTCCCAACGCTGGGCCTTGGCAGATTCAGAGATACAGTGTGGCTAGATGGGGAGTCTGATACTCATATGCAATCAAAGAGAGGGTTATGAATGGGACATATCCAAGAAGGCAGAGAATTCCCCCAATAACTTGATCTTTTGGATCACTGTTTTATGCATTGAGGTGACCTGCAAAGGTGTATGTGTGAAATTACACTCAATCTCTTCCTTCCACAATAGTTGGTGTTTCACTCTTCTTACTTGTGAAGTCATAACAACTATGGCCTCTTTAGCCATCCACGGAGTCTTCCTGAAATAACAGGGCAGGGAGACTTGAATTTCTAATTTAAAAGCGGGAGGAGCAAGGAGCCTTGCTTAAGGGGCTAGACAACTGCAGTTGCTACAATGTCCCATTCCCAAAGAGTCAGAGAGGAGGCAGCAGCTGCCTCCCTTCTCACCACAGGAGAATGAGGAGGCAGAGCCTTGGAGCTCCTATTCAGCACAATGTGGCCCAACGGAAAGGAAAAGGGTAGAAATGTTTCCCCTCTTTTGCACATCACTTTCAATGTCTTTGTCCCATACATTACATACCTCTTACCATGACTAGTTCACAGGCACTGTAGGTGCCTGAACCTACTCCCACTGAAGTCAAGGGTAAAACTCCTATAGGATCAAACCCTAGGAGCATCTCTGCTGAATTTCCCCCACACATAGTCCTACTGCTCCCAGGAGACCCAGTCCTGCTGTCATAGCAGGGCCGGCTCCAGGCACCAGGCACCCAAGCTGGTGCTTGGGGCGGCACCTGGAGGGGGGCGGCGCGGCGCTCCGGCCGCCGGAGAGAGCGGGGCCACAGCCGGGCTCGCCGCCCCCCCCCGCCCCGGCCCCCGCGGTCGGGGGGAGAGCAGAGCCCCCGCCGGGGCTCGCCGCCCTCCCCTCCGGCCGCCCTCCCCCCCCGGCGCCCTCCCCGCCTAGGGCGGCAAAAAAGCCAGAGCCAGCCCTGCATACTAGTCAATGGCAAACACTCCCTCTGACCTCAGTAGGAATGTTGGAAGCTTATCAGTCCTTGAAAATCAGAACACTTATTCAAGTATCTGAATATGGATTTAGCTGACCAAGGTGAAATGTCTTTAGCCTTAGAGCTGGGTGACTACATGAAAAACCTCCTTTGGCGGGAAAGAAATCCCTTCCATCCAAGATGCATCCAAATATATTGAGAGGCAGCTGAAAACTCTCCCTTCAATTCATTCAAGGTCATACCTCAAGCATTTCACCCCACCCCCTGGGGTGACCAGATGTCCTGATTTTATAGGGACAGTCCCAATTTGGGGGGGATTTTTCTTATATAGGCACCTATTACCCTCCACCCCCATCATGATTTTTTACACTTGCTATCTGGTCACCCTACCACCCCCACACCTGACCTACTGCCCGCAGAGGGAAGCAATGCATGCAAAACAAAGTTAGAAAATGATTTATGTTGCAGTTCTCTACTCTGCTGCCATATGTAATCAGCATACAACATGGGAAATGACTGCCTAGGAAGGAGTACTGAGGAAAGGGAGCTGGGGGTTATAGTGGACCACAAGTTAAATACGAGTCAACAGTGTAACACTGTTGCAAAAAAAAGCGAACATCATTCTGGGATGTATTAGTAGGAGTGTTATAAGCAAGACATGAGAAGTAATTCTTCTGCTCTACTCTGCTCTTATTAGGCCTCAACTGGAGTATTGTGTCCAATTCTGGGTGCCACATTTCAGGAAGGATGTGGACAAATTGGAGAAAGTCCAGAGAAGAGCAACAAAAATTATTAAAGGTCTAGAAAACATGACCTATGAGGAAAGATTGAAAAAAACTGGGTTTGTTTAGTCTGGAAAAGAGAAGACAGAGGGGACATGATAACAGTTTTCAAGTACATAAAAAGCTGTTACAAGGAGGGAGAAAAATTGTTGTTCTTAACCTCTGAGGATAGGACAAGAAGCAATGCACTTAAATTGCAGCAAGGGCGGTTTAGGTTGGACATTAGGAAAAACTTCCTAACTGTCAGGGTGGTTAAACACTGGAATAAATTGCCTAGGGAGGTTGTGGAATCCCCATTGTCTAACCCGCTCTTAAAAATCTCCAACAAACAACTGTCAGGAATGGTCTAGATTAGTGGTTCCCAAACTTGTTCCGCCGCTTGTGCAGGGAAAGCCCCTGGCGGGCTGGGCTGATTTGTTTACCTGATGTGTCCGCAGGTTCGGCCGATCGCGGCTCCCAGTGGCCGCGGTTCGCTGCTCCAGGCCAATGGGAGCTGCTGGAAGCGGTGCGGGCTGAGGGACGTATCGGCCCGGCCCGCCAGGGGCTTTCCCTGCACAAGCGGCAGAACAAGTTTGGGAACCACTGGTCTAGATAATACTTAGCCCAGCCAAGAGTGCAGGGGACTGGACTAGATGACCTCTGAAGGTCCCTTCCAATCCTATGCTATGATTTTATGAAAAAATCAGAAAAAAGGATTCACTCAAAAGTTCAGCACCCGTGAATCAACCTCGCTGATTTTCACACAGTGCTACTGACTTCCAAAACAAGTGGTTTCTTTTAGAGATCGTCTTCTCACACAAGTACTAAATAAAAGTTTCACAGTTTAAGAAAACTATGAGTTGTCCATCCTCAAAAGTAGCAAATTTGAGTACATAACAGATCCCAACTGTTTGAAGTTTAGAACTGGAACTATGAATAGTGTCCCTTGAATTCCTACACAAAGAAACTATTAGTTTATAAGGGCTATTGTCTTAATAATATTTATGCTTTGTTTAACTCAAACTTTGTGCCCTTGTGAAAGAACATCATTAATCTTTCTGTAGCATATATTTGTGTAAAGAAGAACATGTTTGAAGGGAACATAGATTATAAGTTCTGTCTCTTTAAAGGTTGAATCAGCTAGATACAGTTTTACACCTGCAGCCAGGGACAAATGACTTGCACACCAGGATCCAATCACCTCGGCTATTTAGGTTGACTAAAGTGGTATCTGAAATGCCACCATTTTAGAGAGGAGATTGGAGGAAATACCTTTAGAACTAAATGGTGTTGCTGCTAGTAGGTACTGAAGACAATAGCCATATCACAGAGGCAATTCCATTCCCCCCAGATATCGCATATGATCAGATGTTCCATTGTTGAGAGGCTGATGTTGACCTAGTATGCATGGTATGTTGATGCACTTCATCTCACCTTCAATATAAAAAATGGTCACATGCTACTTCCAAGGAGCCGGAGAATTTTTGATCTTGTCATTGTTCATTTTTCAAGTGTAAATACTTTAGATTTCTTAAAAAATGTATCTTATAAAAGACACAAACCATTGCTACAGCTGTTACAGTTTTTCCTGATGAAGAACAAAGTTACTGTTATTTTAAGCACAAGAAAGAAGGGATGTGTCAAGGGTCTCGAAGGGAAGGAACAAATGAGACCGGAATGAAGAATTTATTAAACTGGCAGCAGTCCATTCTATCTTGAATAGAGTTGGTCAAATAATAAGATATAAAAATAATAATTAAGAAAGCCAAAATTCACAAATTACTCAAGCAGCTTAGATCTTAGGTTACAATAGGGAGGGCTGGTAGTGGCCCCTATATTTGCATTGCCTAATTATTTCCCTTAGTAAAGATTCTTGTGACTATTTTTGAAAAGATCTAACACCTTTATTGTTTGCAGCAGACGTTTGAATTTCACCAAGGAGAAAGCCCTATGGATAGAGAAGTGCCTTGTCTTTGTCCCATACAATTCCACCTCAGGTTTGGCTGGGATATAAACTGCTAAAAATTGCCAATTCCCTGCTTTCACTTGGGTGGTGCACATTTTGGCAGGCAGCCAAAATAAATGAACATTCGCATACTAAGGCTGGGCCTGTGCTGCTGGGAAAGTGGCAGCAACAGTGCATGCTGTACTGGGAATGCCTGGAAACTGCATGTGCATTATGATTCCGTCTGTAATTATACAGTATAATCATTCACTATTTTTCCACAAGACCCTTGCATCATTCAGTGCAGAGACTAGATGCACAAAGGGGCAGAATGTTGCTTGCACGGGCAACTCTAAATCTGACATTTCTGAACTTTTGAGTGCTTAACTCTGCAACAAGCATTCTTCTTTTAATATAGCTTTTGTAAGTAATATTAAAATAACTGTTATTAATACAACTTGTCGTGGTTACAGGGTTAGCTGCATTTCTGTCCCCTTTCTGGGCTCTGAGTCTCTCTCTTCAGGTGTCTGATCTCATGCCTTTACCTATCTTGGGGTAGAATTTTGTAATTCTCCCACTCTTAGACAGGCCCTGGGCTACAGCAACCTGTGCATTATCCATCCTTAATCTATCAGATGTAATTAATAGATTCCAAGGCCAGAAGAATCATTGTGATCATCTAGTCTGACCACATGTAGAACATCGGCCATCTGACCTTCCCTCATCTTAATTTAAAAATTGCTAGTGATGGAGAATCCTCCACCAATCTTGGTACATTGTTCCAATGGTTAATTACCCTCACCATTAAAAATGTATTTCCCTATTTATCTAGCTTCAACTTCCAGCCATTGGGTTATGTTTCTCTGCTAAATTGAAGAGCCCATTATCAAATATTTGTTCCCCAAATAGGTAATTTTAGACTGTAATCACGTCACCTTAAACCTCTCTTTGTTAAGATAAATAGGTTGAGCTCCTTGAGTTTATTGCTATCAAGGCACATTTTTAAATCCTTTAATCATTCTGGTCGCTCTTCTGTGAACCCTCTTCAATTTATGGACATCCTTCTTGCATTGTGGGCATGAGAGTTGGACACAATATTCCAGCAGTAGTTGCACCAGTGCCAGATATAGAGGTAAAATAACCTCTCGACTCAAGATTCCCATGTTTATGCATCCAAGGTTTGCATTAGCCCTTTTGGTCACACTGGGAACTCATGTTCAGCTGATTATCAATTGGGCTTGAGCACCTGTTTGGGAGCCTGTGACCAGTGGTGTGCAGTGACCAGACAGCCTTCTTAAAATGAAAGTACTATTTATTTTAACAGGGAAACAAAGCATTTTGAGAAAAAAGGATATTAAAAACAACAGTCTACTATAATACCATTATACCTAGTGGCTTACTATCCCTGATGGCAACCTAGAGCAGTCTAACTTCTTCAGATACCCAAGTTGGGGTCTATTTTTCAGTCTGGTTCCCCTGAACAACTAGCTGCCTCTTGAGAGAGAGTCCCTTTTAAAGTTGCTATATTCTTTTGTTCTTCTACATTCCCAGGTTTTGGCTCCTCTTGTCAAAAGCAGTTTTGTAGGTTGGCTGGAGTCAACAGTAAAATCATCAAAGTGAACAGATCTGGCATTATCCCTGAACAACTCTTGATGTTTGCTGATTATCTTCAGCCAGTTTTTTTCCTTCCTCCTTGTTTATCCTGACAACCAACATATTCCTACAGTAAATATCAAACACCAACACACAATATTAATACACCTCTGCCTCGATAGAACGCTGGCCTCGGGAGCCAAAACATCTTACCACGTTATAGGTGAAACCGCGTTATATCGAACTTGCTTTGATCCACCGGAGTACGCAGCCCTGCCCCCCCGGAGCACTGCTTTACCGTGTTATATCCGAATTCGTGTTATATCGGGTCGCGTGATATCGAGGTAGAAGTGTACAATTACAGAGCAACTCCAAATCCATTACAACAACCATGTTTGAAATCTAAGAATCTGGTAGGAATGGAAACTGAAGTTTTCTAACTCCAGTGAACACTGGATTGGGCCCTTAAATTTCCCAGTGCTTGCTTCATTCTCAATTACCCTCATTAGCTTGAACTTAAGTGAATAGTCATGTAGTGGATAATTTAATCTCTGTATCATTTTAGTCCTGGATCCTCCCTGATACAGGTTTTCAGTCACACCAGAATGTGTTTTATGGTAGTTATGTAATATGGGATCCTTTCTGTTATGAGTCTATGAGACACTGGAGTGAGCCAGATCAAGCTCATTTTATATTAAAACTTAGATCACTGTGAAATTCCAGCAACTGCTGCAAAAGGCCTGATCCTCAGCTGGTACAAATCAGCATAGCTCCCTTGACTTCAATGGATTTACATCACTTTATGCCAGCTGAGGAGCTGGACCCGTGTCTTTTTAACCACTTAAGTCCAAGACCGCGGAAGTAAATATCACTACAGGAATTGTGTATACATTCCTATATATTTGAAATCTCCTTTACTATTTTTCATTGCACAAAAACAGAGGTTCAGAGCTATTGTTATTCTGAAAGCAGTTGTAATATAGCAATTGTAAGGGAGGTGGGTGGGAATTCCAGCTGTAACTATGCAGTAGACATAAGAACGGCCATACTGGGTCAGACCAAAGTTCCATCTAGCCCAGTATCCTGTCTTCCAACGGTGGCCAATGCCAGGTGCCCCAGAGGGAATGACCAGAACAGGGAATCATCAAGTGATCCATCCTCTGTTGCCCATTCCCAGCTGCTGGCAAACAGAAGCTAGGGACATCATCCCTGTCCATCCTGTCTAATAGCCATTGATGGACCTATCCTCCATGAATTTATCTAGTTCTTTTTTGAACCCTGTTATAGTCTTGGCCTTCACAACATCCTCTGGCAAGGAGTTCCACAGGTTGACTGTGCATTGTGTGAAAAAATGCTTCCTTTTGTTTGTTTTGGTGGTCCCTACTTCTTGTGTTATGAGAAGGAGTAAATAACACTTCCTTATTTACTTTCTTCACACCAGTCATGATTTTATAGACTTCTATCATATCCCCCCCTTGGTCATCTCTTTTCCAAGCTGAAAAGTCCCAGTCTCATTAATTTCTCCTCATACGGCAGCCGTTCCATATCCCCTAATCATTTTTGTTGCCCTTTTCTGAACCTTTTCCAAGTCCAATATATGTTTTTTGAGATGTGATGACCACATCTGCACACAGTATTTACAATGTGGGCATACCATGGATTTATATAGAGGCACTATGATATTTTCGGTCTTATTATCTATCCCTTTCTTAATCATTCTCAACATTTTGTTCACTTTTTTGACTGCTGCTGCACATTGAGTGGAAGTTTTCAAAGAACTATCCACAGTGACTCCCAAGATATCTTTCTTGAGTGGTAACAGCAAATTTAGACCCCATAATTTTATGTGTGTAGTTGGGATTATGTTTTCCAATGTGCATTACTTTGCATTTATCAACATTGAATTTCATCTGAAATTTTGTTGCCCAGTCACCCAGTTTTGAGAGAGCCTTTTGTAACTCTTTGCGTCTGCCTGGGACTTAACTATCTTGAGTAGTTTTGTAGCATCTGCAAATTTTGCCACCTCACTGTTTACCCCTTTTTCCAGATCATGAATGCATATGTTGAATAGGACTGGGCCCAGTACAGACACCAGGGGGACACCACTGTTTACCTCTCTCCATTCTGAGAACTGACCATTTATTCCTACCCTTTGTTTCCCATCTTTTAACCAATTACCAATCCATGAGAGAACCTTCCCATGACTGCTTACTTTGCTTAAGAACCTTTGTTGAGGGACCTTGTCAAAGGCTCTCTGAAAATCTAAATACAGTATATCCACTGGATCTCCTTTGTCCGCATGCTTGTTGACCCCCTCAAAGAATTCTAGTAGATTGGTGAGGCATGATTTCCCTTTACAAAAAACATGTTGACTATTCCCCAACAAATTATTTTCATCTATGTGTCTGACAATTTTGTTCTTTCCTGTAGTTTCAACCAGTTTGCCTGGTACTGAAGTCAGGCTTACTGGCCTGTAATTGCCGGGGTCACCTCTGGAGCCCTTTTTAAAAATTGGCGTCACGTTAGCTATCCTCCAGTCATTTGCTACAGAAGCATCAATGATGCAATAGTGCATCATTCTCACCTAAGCAAAGTAGCCTTTAACCAACTCAATAAAAATTACTTCAACAGTAGTTTAGCAACATTACTTGGAACAATGTTTTGTAAAGAGCTATGGTTTCAGAAAGTCAAGTTGTATGGGCACATCTCGTCTGCCCTGCCTTAGCCCCTTATTCATAGCAGCACAATCGTTTTGCCAACAGTCGCTGGAAAGCTACAACGCTGTGCTGCATCAGACTGATAATTCAGTATTGTGTGAATACTTCTTCACCTGCTGAGTGTTGCCCTCCAACTGCCCTCGCCGTCTCTTTGGAAATTATATGCAAAATACTCTAAAATATATCATTTTGTACTTAATAAAATACCAGCAGAAAATGTATTCTAGCATCCTCAGATTACTTTATTTTTGTGAGGGTAAGAAGTTGGATGGCATAAGCCAGTCTCTGTTTTATTACAGCACAGGTTAATTTTCCAACAATACTGACAGTGGCTCACTTCCATCTACCAACCTTGAAATAGCAAGGAAAGCCAAGTAACTGAGCAAACTAAGTACACACTGCTTGAGGGCCTCTTGTTCAGCTGCCTTCCTCCCACCGTCCTCCATACCAAGGCTAACCACAATCTGGAGCCATGCCAAATTGTCATAATGAAACCCCAGACAAGTCTCTGTTAATTTCAGAGCCAAGTCTTGGGTCAAGTTTACTGAAGCTGTAACCCTTTCACTGAACCTCAGTTCACTACAAGGGAACCTGAGCTGGTTTCTGGTTTTGTGTGGAACACATGCCAAACTCAGTGAGGAACCCATGTGCTCTCCAATCTGAAACACTTAGGAAAAGACAGTGGTTATGGGGCCACCAGAACCTAAAATTCAAACAAAACTCAGAATGGGGGAGGATAGCACTTCTTATGACCCAGAACGACAAGCAAAAACACACGCCAAATGTGACCCAACTCTGATCTCATACTATACTGGTGTAAAAACAACATGAGTTCAGAATCAGCCCAACTTTCATATGAAACTCTACCAAATGAAACAGTCTAGTAACTTATGGGCCAGATTCAGGTGTAAATCCACAGTCATTCCAACATGGAAATGGTGCATAGGCAGCATAAAATGTTTATTTGGAGCATAGACACATTCGGCTGATCAATATTTCTTCATTGCAGCCAAAATAATCCTTCACTGGAGCTGCTTATCTGAAATCCACCCTGCTGTTTGGATAGGAAGATGTAGCTTTTAAAGGACTATCCTTCAAGATACTGAGCCCTTCTGCCAGGTGCTCAGTGTCCTCAACTCCCAGTTAAGTCAACTGGAAAGGAAGCCACTCAGAACCTTCCACAAACTGGTCAGGATTGCACAGGATCAGGCACTTTAGAACACTAAGACAGGATCCCAGTTGCCTTGAGTTCCTTGGAAGATTAAAAGAATAAAAGTCTCTTAACTTAGCTGAAGCTCCCCAAAGAGAATACTGTTTTGTTCTGAAAATGTTTAAAAAGAGTCTTCCCAACATTATTAAAAACAAATTGTCTGTAATGAAGAATATGGAGTTATTCCAGGTTTACACTCGTTTAAATACAATCAGAGTCCAACTTTGTATCTTACTGGTAATGCTGAGCTTTGAATTCTTTGCCCTTATGGCTCTCTCTTTTTCTGGCCAATTTGATGTTTTCTGCCAAGTCCTGATAAACAGTTTCAGCATAAAATCAGTACTTCCTTTCAGGAACTTCAGGTAAATTCAGTTGCTCTCAAGTCTTTTACCCTGGGATTTTCCATTGAAGCTAAGGGAGTTAGGCACCCACTGGTTTGTAGTTTGACTGCTCACGTGAATAGGTGCTTAATGTGAGGAAAAGTTGCACAAATGGCCCCATAATGTTTGTAAATTGCTTTGAGATACTCAGGTGATACGAGCTTTATGTTAGGAGTATTATATAGTTGCCTACAATAGTAAAAGATTAGGAAAAATATGAAGCCCATAAATCAAACAGATTTCACGTATATGAGATATTGTAGAATTAACTATATAGTTATGTTTTATATGTAATCTGTTTGATTTATGGGCTTAATGTTACATTAAAAACTCATGCCTACAAAATATTTCTGTTAAGTAGAAACTCGCTTATTTGCAGCAAGGACCAAGTCCCATTGCAAATTGCCGAATTTTGCCAGACAGTAAGCGAACAAGCAAACAAGAGAATGGGGCATGTATTACAAAATTGACTTTGTTTGCTAAGGCTGCGATTTGCAAAGGGGCCTAAAAGGAGTTAGGCACCTGGGGGGGGGGTTGGGCGCCTAGCCCCAGCCTGAAGGCCTAACCCTGCAAGGCGTCTCCAGTGGGAGCTGAGGCTGCTCAGCCGCCTACAGGATTAGGGCGAGATGCTGAATGTTGATTAACTTCAAAGGGGGTTGCAGATGTTCAGTAACTCTCTGGATGAGGCCCATATTTTTTTGGATGTAGTTTGGTTGTGATTATTTGATAATATTTCATCATGGACTTATAAGGCTACAACACAGTGGACACCATTAAACACCCTCCATATTCTTGCCCCGGGTAGTTCCTGTAACCTCAGTAATTAGAAACTCTTTTGGGCAGGGGCTATCATTCATGTTATGTGGGTTAGCCTAAGGGAGAGAGCACTGGACCAGGACTCAGGAGACGTGGGTTCTATTCCTGCCTCTGGTCTACTGTGTGACCTTGGGCAAGTTATTTCACCTCTTTGTGCCTCAGTTTCCCAATCTGCAAAACAGAGATACTGATACTCACCTCCTTTGTAAAGCTCTTTGAGCCTGTTGATGAAAAGTGCTATAAGCTTTTGCTTTGAATACTTTGTAAGTGTTTAACAAATGATAAACTAAAACAAACACACTGGACCAACTTTTTAGAGGCAAACTTAACAATACACAGGTAAAAATGTGTGCGCCCTCACAGTGACTGCAAAATTCCACATTTATTCATATAAAATAGCCACCTGCATATGGTAACTGGCATTCATTGGTGTACATGCAGAATTGTGACAGGTGAAGCATTCTATTGAAGTGTACACCATTTGTGCTCTACTTTGAGAATATGTCCAAAGGGATATTCAGCCATGCATATCTAGGTTGCTGGTTCAAATCCACCCCAGTGCAGTAGTGACCTAAATTCACTCATTTGTCCTAATGGACATCCTGAGAACCACCACCACAATTAATGTTTTCATTGGTGGCAATAGAAAAGGGGCCAAGGACTGAATAATCATAAAAACTGAAATGTCATCTCCTTACTAAAGGTGATCTCTTCTGACCAGTTCAGAGGATCACTGGAGGAATAGCATGGAGAGGCTTACACTGCTGCTGTCCATCCTGTACCCAGTCGGCGAATAAACAGAGGAGTAAAGTTTCCAAGGGCTGTCAATCTGGCACTTTTCGTAAGGGATTCCAAAGGAAGGAGGAGAAAATTTGGCTCAGTGTGTCAAACTATATTTCTGAAATGATGGAAATTGGCCAATTCAGTATTTGAAATCTGTTTAGCTAGAAGGATTTGAAATATGCAAGTGACGTGAATACAATGTGTGCGCTGTGCATTGCCATAATTAAATGTTTCAAGAGCAGGTAACACTCAGACTGTCAACAGCATTAAGCAGGTTTGGAAAAAAGGCTACAGAAAACAAGCTACTGTAAAGAGAACTTATGACACCTATATAAACATAGCTGAATTGATAAAAAACAAGACAACAAATTCCCCCGTGGTGGGAAAAATTACGTGAAAAGAAATAGTGGTGGCTGAATTAGTGTCCTGTCAAAGGATGCCATATATTGTTTTCTTTTGGCAGGGATGGGGAGAATGTGGTTGACATGAAAGCAGGAAAAATATGATTTTAAAGGAGATAAATTGAATATCACTTTTATCTCTCCACTTCCGTTCCCAGTCACGGACACACACACACACTCCTCTCTTTGCTCTGGACTTCTGTAAGTGAAACAACTGCCAGACAGCTTTGCTATTACTTAAAATAGATATAAACCACTTGGGGCTTTTTAACATTGTGCCTGAAAACCATGCAACACAGATAAAAGCTGCTGAGGAGACTCATAATAATCAATATAAAATACATTTCAGAGGTCATTTTAATTAATTTCCTTCAAACATGACTCATTTATTTTTCCAGTATTAAAAACTGTGACAAACTCTGCTGCATGACTCCCAGATAGCTTGCCTTTCTTTAATTGCTACAAGACAGTAACCCTGACCCCAGCCAGCAACCTATAGCATTACCACAGAGAAGACCTGACCGAATGTATTGATTGGATTTCAGAAGCAGGATGGACTGCTGGATCCAAATTTAACTACTCCCATTATCCTTAATCAGTTATGTCTTTGCTCATGTAATACTCACTGTATGACATTCAAAATCAAGTCCAGACACAATGATGAAAAAGTTGCAGTGAGGCTACAAACTAGAATCTGACAAAGTACAGTCAGATGGCATTTAGTAACAAGTATAGGAATTATGAATAAAGTGTATATTGCAGAAATGCCAATACATCACTTCAGGCTGCTGGCTCCAGACAATTTTGAATTTGCAGTATGGCATTTTATCCATTCTCTATTGAATTTGGGTTATGATTATCTGCAATTTACTTGTGTTCTACATTTATTATACAGTACCATTTTTTACGCTGCTCACAGCGGCAATACCTGAACAAGTAGCAGGTTCATCTTAGTAGCTGCATAGCAGCAGATGTAAGAGCCTAACTAATGGAGTACAATAGCGTATTAGTTATAATTGCTGTTTTTCTCCTAGTTTCAGTTGTTCCACATTAAATTAGTGTCGTAAATTTAAGATGAAATCTACCATTGCTTTTACAAATCGGTCATTAATACTAGTTTCACCTCAATGACAATCTGAGATGATGGACTAAGCAGCTTAAATTCTGAAACCGATTTTTTTATCAAATAAATTAAACTCAATATTTTGTGGAGAAGGGGGTTTCCATCAGCCTGATCAGCTGCATTTGATCATACAAACAGAGCTTTAAACACCACTATATTTCCCTCTTGAGCAGTGACAGGTTAGGCTTCAGTTTAGCTTAGCTACAAACAGTGGCTGAATTAAAAATTCAACAGAAAACAAGCTTTTCATTCCAGAGAAGATATTCATACCCTGATGGGTAAACATGAAGAATGAGACAAGCTTGTTGTGTAAATCTTACATAGAAAAAATTACTCTGCTTCATGCAAGAAGGTTTAGCTGCTTTATTTTGTATCTTTGCAGTGTTGTTCAATTCAAAGAGAGGTTTTGTGCACACAGATGTTCCTGTCTTTCCGATGCCATATCAAGATGTAGCCCTGTAGTTCTCATGATTTTTAACTGTTTTTTAATCAATATGTAATTAACTATTCTGCTTCAAGATCTCGAATATGCTGCTGGCATTGTCTTATTGGCTCAGTTTGGTGAACTGCTGCAGCTGATGGCTGACCTGGTTGGGCAAGAAGCAGTGTGCATGGTCAGGTTATGAATCCAGATAAAACTAAATCTATGTCAATTACCATCAAGCAGCCTCTAGCTCAGTATTAACCTGTCCAGATGGGACACTGACAGTTGCTACCTGCTCAGATACTTGGGGCAGTGCTGGAGTTTGGTTGATAGATGTGGACACTTATATAGCAGCAGCTGCTGCCATGTTTTGGGCCCTTCAGAAGCCTCTGTGGGGACGTTGTGACATCCAGTTTGCTACAAAGCTGTGGATCTATAGAACTATTGTTATACCAATGCTACTGTATGGCCATGATACATGGGCACTGAGGAAAGCTGAAGAGTAGTGAATTGGTGTTCTGGAATTTAACAGTTATTCCATATTAAGTGGCAGGACAAGATAAAAAATGAGGATATTTGTAGCCAAACCCAGTAATTACCTTCATCAGCACTGGTTCAGTTTCGGCAAATTTCTTGGTAGATATATTATTGGGCTGGAAGACCAGTGGATTATGAAACATGCTTACCAACGAATGCTGCTACAAGGCCAGTGATAACATGCTGGCCAAAAGCTTTGGTGTCATGATAGTGGATCACCAGTGACACACAAACTGAGTAGCCAGACTGATTATGTTAAGGATCTAGGTAGAGAATGATCTGGGTGGCACTCAATTTGCAAGGAGGCTAATGCCTTGTCTACACTACAAAATTAAGTTGACTTAAGTGACGTTGATGTATAGGCACCATAGTAATTAAATTGCAGTTGCATGTCCACACTACATTCCTTGTGTCACCAGTGTGCATCCACAATAGCAGTGTTTGTATCAACACACAGAACAGTGCACCATAGGTAGCTACCCCACTGTGCAACTTGCCACCAACTAGCGCAGGGTTTTTTTGAGAACGGTTTGCAATGCCTCATAGGCACAAACAAGTCCCGCAGGAGTGGCTGGGAACATGAGTTCAGCGTCCTATGGTGCAATTTTCTCGATCCCCCTTTCAAAAACCCCATTAATCTGTGCAATTGCCATCTCTGTGAGAAGCATGGATCCTTCTACTGCTCTTTGGTATTGCGCTGAGCGTTATGAACACAACACACCTGATCCTGCAGTATTTCCTGAGCTGAGAGTCTGATGATGCCTTGGTGGATGTGCCATGGAAACAAACAAATCAAGATTGGTGTTGGCATTCATGAGCAGCTGCACACAGTGGACCACTGGTTCTGGGCCCAAGAACAAGCACGGACTGGTGGATCACATCATTATGCAGGTATGGGATGATGAGCAGGGGCTGCAGAACTTTCAGCTGCGCAAGGCCACATTCCTGGAGGAGCTCTCCCCAGCCCTCCAGCACAGCGACAACAATAGGAGAGCTGCATGCATGATGGACAAGCAAGTGGTGATCGCTGTGTGGAAGCTTGCAATGCTAGACTGCTACCAATCAGTCAGGAATCAATTTGAAGTTGGTAAATCCACTGTGTGGATTGCTGTGATGCAAGTGTGCAGGGCCATTAATTGCGTCCTGTTACGAAGGACTGTGACTCTGGGCAATGTGCAAGAAACAGTAGATGGTTTTGCAGCTATTGGGTTCCTGAATTGCAGTGGGTAGACAGAGGGCACATATATCCCTATTTTGGCAGTAGATCACCTTGCAACAGAGTACATCACTGGAAAGGGCTACTTTAAAATTTAATATCCCTGTGGCGTGGAAAACACCACAGCAGCCCAACATCATAGACCTTAATTTCAGAAAAAGGGACTAGATAAAAATGAGGAAGTTAGAGAAACGGAAATTAAAAGGTACATGACCAAAAGTGAAATCCCTGCAAGCTGCATGGAAACTTTTTAAAGACATCATAATAGAGGCTCAACTTAAACGTATACCCCCAAATTAAAAAACATAGTAAGAGAACCAAAAAATGTGGCTAAACAACAAAGTAAAAGAAGCAGTGAGAGACAAAAAGGTATCCTTTAAGAAAGTGGAAGTTAAATCCTAAAGAGGAAAATAGAAAGGAGCAAAAACTCTGGCAAATGAAGTGTAAAAATATATTTAGGAAGGCCAAAAAAGAATTTGAAGAACTAGTGTACTTAGATTTTCAGAAAGCCTTTGACTAGGTCCCTCACCAAAGGCTCTTAAGCAAAGTAAGCAGTCATGGGATAAGAGGGAAGGTCCTTTCATGGATTGGTAACTGGTTAAAAGATAGGAAACAAGGGGTAGGAATAAATGGTCAGTTTTCAAAATGGAGAGAGATAAATAGTGGTGTCCCCCAGGGGTCTGTAATGGGACCAGTCCTATTCAACATATTCATAAATGATCTGGAAAAGGGTAAACAGTGAGGTGGCAAAATTTGCAGATGATACAAAACTACTCAAGCTAGTTAAGTCCCAAGCAGATTGCGAAGAGCTACAAAAGGATCTCACAAAACTGGGTGACTGGCCAACAAACATCTCAAAAAAGATATATTGGAATTGGAAAAAGTTCAGAAAAAGGCAACAAAAAATGATTAGGGGTATGGAACGGCTGCCATATGAGGAGAGATTAATAAGACTGGGACTTTTCAGCTTGGAAAAGAGACGACTAAGGGGGGGGAATATGATAGAGGTCTATAAAATCATGACTGGTGTGGAGAAAGTAAATAAGGAAGTGTTATTTACTCCTCATAACACAAGAGCTAGGAGTCACCAAATGAAATTAATAGGCAGCAGGTTTAAAAACAAACAAAAGGAAGCATTTTTCACACAATGCACAGTCAACCTGTGGAACTCCTTGCCAGAGGATGTTGTGAAGGCCAAGACTATAACAGGGTTAAAAAAAAGAAGAACTAAATAAGTTCAGGGAGGATAGGTCCATCAATGGCTATTAGCCAGGATGGGCAGGGATGGTGTCCCTAGCCTCTGTTTGCCCGACTCTGGGAATGGACGACAGGGGATGGATCACTTGATGATCCCTTGTTCTGTTCATTCCCTTTGGGGCACCTGGCACTGGCCACTGTCAGAAGACAGGATCCTGGGCTAGAAGGACCTTTGGTCTGACCCAGTATGGCCGTTCTGATGTTTTCTATAGCGTTGCAAGCTCTGGTGGCTCACCATGGTTATTTCACTGACCTCAACACTGGCTGATCAAGGAAAGTGCATAACACACACATCTTTATGAACACAGGCCTGTACAGAAAGCTGCAAGCAGGGACTTTCTTTCCAGATCAGAGGATTACCATTGTGGATGTTGAAATGCCAGTAGTGATCCTGGGAGACTCTGCTTACCCCTTATTCTCGTGGCTCATGAAGCCATATACCAGCCACCAACAGCACTAAGGAATGCTTTAACAACAGGCTCAGCAGGTGCAGAATGATTGTTGAATGTGCCTTTGGCCATTTGAAGGGCTGCTGGCACGGTCTGCTCATGAGATTAGACCTCAGTAAAGAAAATGCCCCTATGGCATTGATGCCTGCTGTACACTTCATAATATCTGTGAAGCAAAGGGGGAGATGTTTCTGCAGGGGCGGATTGGCTGTCTGCTGATTTTGAGCAGCCAGATACCAGGGCTATAAGAACAGTTCAACGAGGAGCTATTCAGCTCAGGGAGGCTTTGAAGGAGCATTTTAATAGTGAGCCACAGTAATGCGAGTTGCTGAAGTGTGCTATGCTTGGGTTTTGGTTGGTTTTTTTGCACCGTGCTATCAACCTTGTAATGAGTGATGCGTGTGCTAATATAACAATGCAAAAACAATTATTGCTGTTATCTTTGAATGGTGGCCACAGCCACCATATGTTTGAATTCATCTTTATTAATATCTGTTTCCCAAGATAGACTTTTATTCCACACCCTTGCAAAAATACCTACTTCAAGCTGAAATAAACTTCTTACATACAGGTAAAAGTATCTTTAAAGGGGAAGGAACAGGAAATTCACAAACATATACACCAACCTAGTCTGTCACAGCTAGGGGTATGTGCAGCTATCATCGTGTGCGGTGTCCTGCGGGGCGGAATGGTTGGCGTACTATGGTGGCCCCAGAAGAAATGTGGACTGTGGGGGTGAGGGGAGTGTAGGGAGGTCCTGCAGTGCAGTTCTCAATGGGATGCAGGGGGAGGTGAGCACAGAAGTTCAATTAGGGACTGCATCATGTCTGTTTGCTCCCTGAGCAGCAGTGTCATCTCTTGCTGCCCATTTCTCCTGTACTCGCTATCTCTCTGCATTTTGTCATTGATTGTCACCCTCTGCTGCACCAGACTTGCCAGTACTGGACTGCGGGCAGTGGCTTGACTGCTCGGGAGTCAAAAACAGATCCTGGCTCACCATGCCACTGAATCCCCTGGTCGCCTGTCCCCCATACTCCTCCTCCTCTTCATCCAGCACCTCATTCTGAGGTTTTACTGTGGTGCCTTGTGATTCCAGCTCCCCCAAAGTATCCACAGGGTGCTTGGTGGTCAAGGTGGGGTCGCCGCCAAGGATGGCATGCAGCTCTGCCCCACAACGACTGTTTGCCTCCCTTGCCTTCTAGTACGCCTGCCACAGCTCCTTGATTTTCATGCAGCACTTCTGCGTGTACCTGTCCTAACCCTTCTCCACCATGCCCCAAGTGATCAGCCATAGATGTCTAAGTTCCTATGGCTGAATTGGAACTGTGACTGCACAGTCTTCTCTCCCCCCAGACTCAGGAGAGCCACCGCCTCAAGTGAACTTCATGCAGGAGCATGTTTTGCTGCATGGATCCAGCATGGTCAACTGCTATGTTAGCGCTCCACGCTGAGCAAACAGGAAATGGAACTTCAAACATTCCTGGGGCTTTAAAAGGGGAGGAGCATATCTCAGTGTACTTGACTTTCAGGCAGTGGAGTCCAAAACGGTGATCAGAGTGGTCACAGTGAGGCTTTGTTGACGTAAGCGACGCAATGTCTACACTGACACGGTCGCCCTAACTACATCGACCTATGCGCTATGCCTCTCACCAAGGTAGATTTATTAGGTCGGCATAGCGGACAAGTTAAAGTAGGGTGACCAGACATCCCGATAAAATCGGGACTGTCCCGGTTTTTAGGCGTTTGCCCCGTGTCCTGACCAATGTTTGGTCGGGACGCAATTTGTCCCGATATTTCGCATTCCTGGTTTTGTCTTGTTTTGATACACCAGTGGGACTCCGCTTTTTTTTTTCCTTTCCCCCCTCCCCCCTTGCTCTGCTTTTTTTTGTTTTTGTTTTTCTTGCTCCGCTGGCAGGACCCCCATGTGTCCTGATATTTTCTTCATCCCATCTGGTCACCCTAAGTTAAAGCAGCATGACGAACACTGTAGACACCTACACAATTAGGACAACATTAGGCAGCTTACGTCAACCTAACTCTGTAGTGTAGACCAGGCCTACATCCCTCTAGAATTTGCCATGACAGTGATGGCAACGAAAAGCATATTACTTTTAAAGGCACCGTAACTGTCTGGGCTGCTTTGAAGATGACAAAAAATATCAGGGTCTCACCCAAAGGGCTTACAATCAAACAATTACATTTCACAAAACTTTTCAGGAGCTAAAAAGTGCAGAGATCTTGTTGGAATATATATCCGGTGTGTAGATACTGTGGTGATGGATACTTTACAAAAGCCATTTGATGATAGTGATAGAGCTTTGCAAAAAAATTGGGACTTAAGGAAGCATTGGCAATGAAGGCAGTCCTCATGTTGAAAGTGAGTCTGCTGCAAGCCGAAGGAGTGGAATGTAAAAGATAAAGTCAATAGTGGATAAAGGAGAGAAAGGGAGTCACAAGGGAAGAGGTTCTGATAATAAAACAAGTGTTAGGACAGCAAGAGCTCACTAGCAATTCATAGCACGTATCCCTATGTCTTATGTCAAGAACAGGACCATTTCCCTAACAATGGAAAAGCATTCCATCGGGATCACAAAAGTGGGCTTAATCCCAGGCAATGTCCCTTTTCTACACTGGTATGTCTTAAACAAAACTTATGGGTGAAATACCATCAGCATAAGTGGGTACAACTGCAGTCAAACAGTAAACCTGGCCCTCTATCTTGCACGGTTACTAGTCAATAAAAGTCAGTGTGCTGAAATTTTAAGGCAAAAATGAAAGACAGTGACACGCTCTCTTACAGGATCTTTCCAGTTACTATTTTTGAGTAGAGTCTAAAGCGGGTTGAAATTTCACCCTTTTGGGGGGGGGGGAGGGGAGGGTAAAGAAAACCATTTTCGGAAAAAAGTGTGGAAAAAATTACCAAAAAGTATCCGTTTTTTCTAAATGTTATTTTTATTTGTAACTTCTTATGACAACGATTTTACAATTTTCAGTTGCCACAAACTACTTTTTTATGATGATTTCAGTATAAATTTAGAGGAAACTTCTATTAAAAGAAAAGTCATAAAAAGTATTAGTACAAAATGAAAGATGGGTCTGTTCTGAATTCTGCAAAATTGAGACCGCTTTTTTTCATGAAATTGTTTTCCAAATTTTAACTAGCTTTATTAAAAATCAGACATGTCAATTTAATTAACTAGATATATTGTCATCAGCTGTAATTCAGCATACTGCCATTGACTTCAGTCTGCACCTATATCCTTAAAAAAATATTATATTGAATAGCAGGGAAAGATCCTGTTTTATAGTTAAGTAGCTCAAATTTGGCTCTGAGCTACATCATTGTAGATCTGCAGTAATTCCAAATCAATGGGCCAAATTCTATCCTTGTACTTAAATCACGTGCAGCTCCATTCAAATGGGTAGTAAATGGCGTAAGTGAGGGGAAAAATGTAACCGAATATACAACATACAATGGTGTAACAGAGCAGAATTTGGTCACGTTATAGTTTTACGCTTCACAAAAGCTTTCAATGCTATTGCCATGCCCGTTATTTCAGCGGGTCCAGCTTTTTTCCTTATTTTCTCTGTTTTAAAATCTTTGGCCAGGTTTGCCAGCTAGAAGAAAGACTGCAGAGAAAAGATTGAGTAAACATCCTAATTGGTGTGATCGCATATTTTCTGCGTTGTGAAGAGTGGCAGAAGTAATATTGACCAATCACTGCCAGCTGACGGCGAAATGTCAAGACAGGGTTGCAACAATATACTTTGTAATGAACCAGTTCTGAATACAAAGTCGAGCACGGAGAGCAGAAATTAAGTGAGAATGAAAAAGTATAAACACTTCTGATTAACAGCCAATAGCACCAGCTGGAACAGACAATACAACAGACCTCCTAGAGCAAAAGGGTCAGCTACGCTGGTGACAGGCTTGGCAATGCAACCTTGTTAATAACAAGATGAAACCTCATTTGCTCACAATTTCATAAGCTGTTTCGTGGACATCTACTGCAAATTGATGTTAGTAGATGGAATTGTATTTTGCTCTGATTCTCTGGCAAAAAGAAGGATTAAAAAAGAGTATTTTATCAAGATGATCTTTGATCAGCAAAGCAGACGTGAGTTACAGCTGCCCAAACACCTTCAAAACAACAGTACCAAAAACCCCATACAAGTCTGTATATCTGGTTCCTGAATGAGTGGCCATGTGTGCTTTTATTAGGCTCTCATCAGAGTGCCATGAAAGCTGATAAAGATCTTCCACTACAACAAGAAAACAATGTAATTGTTGAATGCTGCATGACATTGTAGCTCTGTTCAAAAATAGTTAGACAACAAAAGGTATTTTCAAACAGGATCTTCAGTAACAAGTAGAGGCTAGTTAAAGAACATTAAAAGGCATTTAGGCTTCATTTCTAACCTCAGAACTATTACACCTATTTGCATGGCACTTTGAAATTTCTTTATCAAGATTTCATTTTAAGCCACAATATTAAGCTCTGGTTTCTCTTCAACATTCTAGCGCTATAGTTCTGTTTAGTTTCACCACTCCGGAGATAACTCAAAGATTTTGTATATTTATAAATAAATCAAAATACATTTAAGAAAGAATGCATGTTTCTTTGTAAAGTGGTTATGAAAAATGTGGGAACTAAACACCTACCTCCTAGTGCAGGACCAATATAATATTAAATCAGGCTCTACTGAAGGGCAACAGAAGTATAGCCACTGACTTCAATTAATTCAAAATTTCACTCAAATTGAAATGTCCTGTGTGTTAGCCAAAGGCTACAATATTTACATATTTTCCTATACAAATATTCTAGATCTGATTCTGAGATGCTGACTACTTCTTACCACAGCTTATCATGCTGACCAATGTTGTCTCATAGTTTCATTGTACTCCTTATCTCTCTCTCTCTAACCATCTTTTTTTTCTTGCCTTAGACTGTATGGTCTTTTTATTCTGTTTGTACTGCACCAAATACAAATGGTCCAGTCCATGACTACAGCTCTTAGTCATGGACCAAAATACCACCACCAATTACAAAGTTCTGATTACCTTGAACTAACTTTAATAGAGGTTGAGGGTGTTCAGCATGTCACAAGACCAGTTCCAAGGTCCTGATCCTGGAAACACACACGATAATATTATATATTTAATTACTCCAACTAAACTCACTGAGCCAGATCTTCAGCTGGTGTAAATTAACATGGCTCCATTGATTTCAAGTAATCTATGCTGATTTACACCAGCGGGCGATCTGGCCCAAAAGCGGTACATGTGACTACAGAATCAGGGCCCTAGCTCCAAACACTTGCACTTTACCCTAGACTAGCACACGGGCAATAAGGTTTCTCAGCCTCTGTGAAAGATAGCTTACATTAGTTGTCTAAGGCAGTGGTTTTCACATTTTTCTGGGGACCTAGTTAATAAAATTGTTGATGCCCATGACCCAACGGATCTGGGGGATGAGGAGTTTGGGGTGTGGGAGGGGCTCAGGGCTGGGGCAGAGGGTTGGGGTGCAGGGGTGAGGGTGCAGGCTCTGGGGTGGGGACAGAGATAAGGGGTTTGGGTTGCAGGAGGGGGTTCCAGATTTGGGGAGGCTCAGGGCTGGAGCGGGAGCATGGACTTACCTCCGGCGGCTCCCGGTCAGCGGTGCAGCTGGGGTGCAGAGGCAGGCTTCCCGCCTGTCCTGGCGCCGCAGGCCACACTGTGCCCCGGAAGCGGCCAGCAACAGGTCTGGCTCCTAGGCAGAGGCGTGCGCAAGTAGCTTCACACGACTTTCACCAGCAGGCACCGCCACCACCCCCCCAGCTCCCATTGGCCGGTTTCTGGCCAATGGGAGTACAGAGCTAATGCTCGGGGCGGGGGCAGCGTGCAGAGCCCGATGGCCCCCCTGCCTTGAAACCAGACCCACTGCTGGCTGCTTCCAGGGCACAGTGCGGTGTCGGAACAGGTAGGCACTAGCCAGCCTTAGCTGGGCAGCACTGCTGACGGGACTTTTAATGTCCTGGTCAGCAGTGCTGACCAGAGCAAGGCGATCCAGTGCATACTGGTCGCGACCCACGGTTTGAAAAACACTCGTCTAACATATGCCTACTTGGAGTTGTACTGTCCCCATCTAGTGGTGGCTAGGCCACATAGCTATTGAGGAGTCTACTACAGTCTTGGATAAGAGAGGTGGGTCTTTCAGTTCAGACAGTAGAAGCTCTTCTATTAAGATCTAGAGGAGTGGTTCTCAACTAGGGGTATGTGTACTCCTGGGAGTACACAGAGGTCTTCCAGGGGGTACATCAACTAGTTTTACAACAGGCTACATAAAAAGTACTAGTGAAGTCAGTACAAACTAAAATTTCAAACAATGACTTGTTTATACTGCTCTATATACTATACACTGAGATGTAAGTACAATATTTATATTCCAATTGCTTCATTTTATAATGATATGGTAAAAATCAGAAAATAAGCAATTTTCAGCAATAGTGTGTGGTGACACTTTTGTATTTTTATATCTGATTTTGTAAGCAAGTCGTTTTTAAGTGAGGTGAAACTTGGGGGTACGCAAGACAAATCAGACTCCTGAAAGGGGTACAATAGTCTGGAAAGGTTAAGAGCCATTCCCTAGAGGTCCCAGGTTCAATCTCCACTAATAGCCCATGAAGTGGCTATTACTTACATTTTGCAGTTTCTTCTCCTCCGTAAACACACTGATGCTGCAGGAGAGAGAATTATTGTTTATTCTCTCTAAGGCCTTGTCTATACTGGCACTTTACAGCACTGCAACTTTCTCACTCAGGGGTGTGAAAAAACACCCCCCCCCGAGCGCTGCAAGTTTCAGCGCTGTGAAGTAGCAGTGTTGACAGTGCACCAGCACTGGGAGCCGCGCTCCCAGCACTAATAGCTACTCCCCTCATAGAGGTTGTGTGTTTTTGTTTTTTTTTAAATAGTGCCACCCCTCATGGAGGTGGGTTTTTTATAGTGCCGTGACTACACAGCCACGTTAAAGCGCTGCTTAACGTTGCTAGTGAAGACATGTACAATATGTCTTTTTCTAAAGTATTGGATCATTCAGGGGTGAGGATTACCAAAATTCAGAATATATGAAAGACAATGATAGCTCCAGGGGTGCCATGATCACAGATTATATGTTATCTTTAAGGTAATATATTTTAAGAAAGAAGAACAAAGAACAATGGCCTGGAACTAAGAGTTCAATACCTGAGATCAGAGAAGTTCTTAAAGGCAAAAACAATTACTGGAAAAGACTCTCAAGGAAGATGGATGAAGCTACTCTGGCCACTGAGTAGGGGGAGTTTGGAGCCAAGACTCCATCTATTCCCTACTCGTCTGCACAGGTGAGTGAGTAAGTAGCCTTATTTATGACCACATATCTGAGCCTAAGGTCCAAGTGGCACACATATGCATACACTTTCTCTTACCCACTTGCATGCGTTCTCTAGTCCGAGCTACAATCTAGCCAAATGCATTTACCACAAGGGGTAGTTCCATTTCCAGGTCCATTCAGGCACTGTCCTGTCTAGTGAAGATGCCAAGAAGGTCGCCAGTTATTGCCAACTGGGTTGCTGATTTCTGTGAAGTTTGAACAATCAGGATGGGCCTGATTCTCCACTGCCTTGCACCTTGTATGGTCATGTACACCTGCAGAGTGAAGCATTTTTATACCCAACTTTTCCTTCACTTTGCAAACATATGGATGATTATACAAGGTGCAAAGAAATAGATAGTTGGAGACTTTTCTATCCCAGGTCACATATTCGCCACCTATGCTCTATTGTAGAAAATACAAAAAACAAACCCATTCTGCCAGCTAATAAACAAAAAAATGTGAAACTTCCCATAAAATGTATGTTTTCTCATTAGGCTCTAATGCAGGGGTTCTCAAACTGGGAGTCATGACCCCTCAAAGGGTTACAAGGTGGTTACATGGGGATCATAACTCCCCCTCCCATTTTTAATTTATAAGGGGAGGGGACACACTCAGAGGCCTGCTGTGTGAAAGGGGCCACCAATACAAAAAGTTTGAAAACCACTGCTCTAATGTGTCTGCGAACCAGCAAGCATTGTGCCGGGGCTGAGTTAGGTCTTGGAATGGATAATGAAGAAGTAGAAGAGGAGAGAGAGAGAGAGAGTGTGTGCACATGCTGGCTTTTCAGTAGGTGAAACAAAAGTCCAGTAATGTATTTTGAGGATTATGGTAAATAACTTTCAGAGATGACCGGCCTAGACAACTGGGTATCCTCTACTTATTACAACATATAATAAACAGCACAATGCACCAGCAACAATAAAGAGTAACCAGCACAGGTGTCAATAAGAAAACACACAGTTCCAGATGTAATAGTAATAGACAGTGACTCTAGTGTCCTCCTGAGAGATATGTATCCTGATGTTAGTTTCTGCATAACTATAGTTCTTAATAAGAAAACAGACATGCAGCTGCACAAAAACTCTTTAGGAATAAAGCCTGTAGCTCTGTAAAGAAATACATCTCTTGAGAGCAACAGCTTAGATCCCAAAGCTGATTTTTACATCCAAATGCTGGCAACTATAAAACTAGAAGCTTGTTTGCTCTTATGAGCCTGTCAAGAGTATCTGAGAAGGGTAGGAAGATATTCATTTTGTTGTAACAGTTGCAGGGAAAAAACATCTGATCAGAGAACAACTTGTAAATGACTCCTTATATAAAATGGTTTCTCTGATTTATCAGAACAACTTCTCCTCATATACTACCTTCCATCAGGAAGAATTCTGCTCTGCAGATTTCAGGTTTGATTTAAATTATATGGATGTAAATTGGGAGTAGCTATTCTGCAGTCAGTAGAGTGACACTGATGTAAAACCTGTGTAAATGCATCAGGCCCACTGTAGGTATGCTAGGATCAATTCACCCACCATTGGAATGTAGTTATAGGGAAGACTGGTTTCAGAGTGGTAGCCGTGTTAGTCTGTATCAGCAAAAAGAACGAGGAGTACTTGTGGCACCTTAGAGACTAACAAATGTATTTGAGCATAAGCTTTCATGGGCTAAAACCCACTTCATTGGATGCATGCAGTGGAAAATACAGTAGGAAGATATATATACACATGGAGAACATGAAAAAATGGGTGTTGCCATACCAACTGTAACAAGAGTAATCAATGAAGGTGGGATATTATCAACAGGAGAAAAAAAACTTTTGTAGTGATAATCAGGATGGCCTATTTCCACCAGTTGACAAGAAGGTGTGAGTAACAGTAGGGGGGAAAAATTAGCATGGGGAAATAGTTTTTACTTTGTGTAATGACCCATCCACTCCCAGTCTTTATTCAAGCCTAATTTAATGGTGTCCAGTTTGCAAATTAATTCCAATTCTGCAATTTCTCGTTGGAGTCTGTTTTTGAAGTTTTTTTGTTGGAGTATTGAGACTTTGAGCTCTGTAATTGAGTGACCAGGGAGGTTGAAGTGTTCTCCGACTGGTTTTTGTTATAATTCTTGTTGTTATAATTCTTGATGTCTGATTTGTGTCCATTTATTCTTTTGCGTAGAGACTGTCTGGTTTGGCCAATGTACATGGCAGAGGGGCATTGCTGGCACATGATGGCATATATCACACCTTGGTAGATGTGCAGGTGAACGAGCCCCTGATGGTGTGGCTAATGCGATTAGGTCCTATGACGGTGTCCCCTGAATAGATATGTGGACAGAATTGGCAACGGGCTTTGTTGCAAGAATAGGTTCCTGGGTTAGTGTTTTTGCTGATAAGAAGTGAAAAATAACTGGCCTGATTCTGATTGTATCAGAATGAAGAATCAGACTCAACCTGCCCAACTGAATTATTGGAGAAATACTGGGTCCACCAGAATAAAATTAATTGATAAGTACTTTGGTCAAGACACCAGGATTAACTAATTGGTAGTAAGGATTAGGGAAGAAAAATGTTCACTTAATTTATTAACAATAGGATGATCTAACGGTTAAGGCACTGGAAAGGGTTTGATTCTCTTCTCACTTGAGTAAAAACCATTTATTCATGACTGAATATAGGTGACATCACAAAAGAATTTTGGAAGCCTTCTTGATCCATTGCTAGCTTTGAATATTCATCAGATAACCTCCCAGATATTTGCTGCTCACCATTTATCCACCTCCTCACGGGTCATCCCCTGTTACAAAGGCCTGACATCATTCCTTTCATGTGTCAAGTGCTTCAAAATGGTTTCCTTGGAACTAGAGACCTGGTATTTCTGTGAGTGTTCAGTGGAGAAGGGGCTGGACACTACAGGGGAATGCTTTGAAGAGAACCAGGGACTGGGGTACACAAATTGTTAGCTTGCAAAGCAAAATAAGGGCTGGCATAGCCCAGAGACGAGTGATTACATGTCTAACAGGCAGATGGCATCAGGGAGCTGATACCCACAAGCATAAATAAGTCTCCCTCATGCTGGAGGCAGTGGGGTAACAAGATGACTCTCAGTCCTGGGTACCCCAAGAACCATCACACCTCCCCGCTCTCTGAAACCAGTTCGCTGTGGTGGTAGTTCTGCTTCTAAACATTCGCTGCATGAGATCCTGGATTACACAGAGCAGAACTTTGCTTGTGTGCAATATCAGGGAGATAATATGATCGTTACTACACTCGTGTCTCCTTTCTTTGATAAAGACAGAAAGATTCCTTTCATCCAGTCATCCGGGCAATTTCTAGTCATCCATCCATCACTACAAATTTTCCACATGTGATCTATACCACAGTCACCAATCACTTTCAGCAGTTCTGCCAGTATGTTATCTGCTCCTGGCGCTTTCCTAGGCTCCATTTTCATAATAGTTCACACCACTTCCTCTCACAAGATTGATGGCTCCAACTCCATACTGTATTCACCTTTCTATTGTCCAGTATAGTAAGTGGCTCTGATAAGGCATAGAGATTTCGGTATCAATTTCTCTATTACTATTTGATATTGTCACCTTGAGTGAGAACTCTGCCATCATGATCTTTTATTATGCTTGATCATGGGGAAAACATTTTGTAAGAGGCCAGACCACTGTGAACGTATGTTTTGTATTAGGACTCTCGACTCTTTATAATTCTCAAGTTCCTCTCCTTATGTCCCGATGCATTCACATTTGCCTCTCTTGTCTGCCTTTGAGTCTGTCTGCTCAGTTCAGTGTACTCTCAGTGTACTATAGTCTTCCAACTCCAAGCCATTTTGTATCTTTTTTTGCCAGTTCAAACACTTTCTTGGCTAACCATGGTGCAGTCCCATGCAGACCTTTCACAATGTGTGCTTTTGAAGTTTAAGCATGATAGTTCAATTTTCATGTTATTCCAAAGTTCATTCAGGCTGTTCTCCTCTTTCACCTGTGACAAATGTCTCAAACATATTCTGGATGGAAATCATGACAAATTACACTGGAAAGGAGGTTCTAGCCATTAAGAGTGTTGATTGAAGTTATGATGGTGCTATACCAAATCTTATGGGAAGTACAGTACATGTTTGTACCAAGGAAAAGAATGACTTGAACCTTCATAAACAAATCATTAGAGTAGGAACGTGGAATGTGAAGAGTATATAAGAAAGGAAGTGCGCCATTGTGACCAAAGAATTGGAAATGTGTAGGAGAGAAATATGTGGAATCTCAGAGCTGTGATGGAATGATAAGGGTCATTTCATGATGCTGGATGGACATGCAGTGTACTACTCATGATCCAAGAAAATGAGAAAATATGGGGGGTCTAATTTATCTTATCCAAGGAAACATCAAAATGCGTGCTTGGATATAACCCAATCAGTAATGGAACCATAACTATTTGCCTTTCAGCAAAGACAGTTGATATGTCCATCATCAGGTTTAAGCTCTGTGAAAGTAGAATGAATTATATTGTAAAAATAGAATGGATTAAAGAAATGCAGTATGTACCTTTAAGCAGAAATAAGGAATGCTGAAATACAGGTGTCAGGAAAAAGGAACATTAAGGCATAAACAATGAGTCCGCTTAAGCTAATGGTGGAACATCAGCCGGAGATCTGTAAAAATTAGTAAAAAAAAATTGAATATGTATGTCTAGCTTCAGGTAAACTTGTCAGTTCTGCTTTCTTTGTCCTCTTGTTAAGTTCGCGCCCTTTTTATCTGTATAAAATAAGGTAGTGTGGGTCTTGGATGGTGCTCACCTTATCTGAATGTATTAGCAGAGCGCTGTGCTAATAAAACAGAGTGGTCTGACAAACTGTGAGTCCTGAGTCTAACTTTGACAGCTCCTACAAACAGCGGATAGTGATGTGATTGATAAGAAAAAAAGAACGTGCATACTGGGTCAAATCAATGGTCCATCTAACCCACTACAGTAGAACCTCAGAGTTACGAACACCTCAGGAATGGAGGTTGTTCATAACTCTGAACAAAATATTTTGGTTGTTCTTTCAAAAGTTTACAATTGAACATTGACTTAATTCAGCTTTGAAACTTTACTAGGCAGAAGAAAAATGCTGCTTTTAACCATCTTAATTTAAATGAAGCAAGCACAGAAACAGTTTCCTTACCTTGTCAAAAAAATTTTTTTTAAAACGTTCCCTTTTTTTAGTAGTTTATGTTTAACACAGTACTGTATTTGCCTTTTGGGGGGAGGGGATCTCTGCTGCTGCTTGATTGAATACTTCCAGTTCCAAATGAGGTGTGTGGTTTATTGGTCAGTTCATAATTCTGGTGTTCATAACTCTGAGGTTCTACTGTACCCTGTCTTGTGACAGTGGCCAATACCAGGTGCTTCAGAGGGAATGAACAGGATAGGCAACTATTGAGTGAGCCATTCCATCGTCCACTCCTAGTTTCTGGCAGTCAGAGACTAGGGTTCCCCTAAGTATGGGGTTGCATCCCTGACCATCATGGCTAAGAGCCATTGGTGGATCTATCCTGCATGAACTTATTTCATTTTTTTTAACCCTGTTATAGTTTTGGCCTCCACAATATCCCCTGGCAATGAGTTCCACAGGTTGACTGTGCATTGTGTGAAGAGTTCTACAAATGGCTTGAGGAGACACTCATTAAATATCGAGCAAAGATATCACCTTTGTAATTTGGGACTTGAATGTGAAATTGGATGTGTACGCTCGTATAAAGAAGTAATCAGAAACAGTGGTTTGGGTTCACATAGTGAGAGAGTCACCTGGTCATTACCAACAGCTCTTTCACCGACGTCCTATGTTTATATACATAGCGGTCACACAATGGCATAACAAAGAAAGAAATAGACTATGTAATAATACAGCAAAAAACTGGAGCTTGAGCGTCCAATGAACAAAGACTTTCCCAACTAAAGACTGCACATTAGACCATTAACTGTTAGCCTCAAACATAAAATTAAAACAAACAGTTAAGACATTCAATAGGCCCACTCTGTCTTCGCTTGTCCAGAATCAATTAAACTGTCTGACTTCTTCCCACTTTAATCAAGGATAAATCCTGAATAGATCCATTGTAGCCATTGGAGTTTCTCTGATGTAAAAATGGAGATCTGGGTTTGAGTCTCAGCTTTGCCACAGACTCACTGAGTAACACACTTAACTGGTCTATGCCTAAGTTTCCTATCTTTATCTATTTAGATTGTAAACTCTTCATAGAAGGGAGTGTCTCTTATGGTGTGTTGTATTGCATCTAGCATAATGGACTCTTGATCTCAATTTAAGTCTCTAGGTACTATCATAATACAAGTAATAATTACTATTAATTATACTATAATAATACACTTCCTTATTTTACAAGGCTATTGTGAGGATTTAACTTTTAGTGTTTGTAAAGAGCTTTGAGATCCTCAGAGGGAAGGACCAAAAGGACTGCAAACTATTATTAATACTGTCATTACATTCTGTGATTTCAGTACAGCAGGGTTAAAGCAAAAACAGAGCAGCACTGAGTTGCAGCCTTATGATTAATTTGGGGTGCAAAATGCACTTAGCCACCAAAGAATGAACCTATTATTAGTGACATGAAGCAATTAAATTAAGAAGATGATTGTTGAGACACACAGACTTTATGAGTTTTATTATACTACAATCAATGTAAGCAATACATCAGACCTAGAAGGGGGTGGGGGGGAAACGCAGCAGAGTCTACATCACATATACTCATGAATCATGGGACTCTGGGTTCACCTTAAGGTGAGATTAAGCATTCAGATAGTCACCATTCTGCTTTCCCAAGATCCTGCTGAGGGTTGGGTTTGAGTCAGTTTTAATGCGGCCCTTCCTTATACCTATGTATTTCCAAGACCATATATGGTTAAGTCTTGGCCTCTGGTTCACGTGTCTCATTCCTGCTACCCATTTTGGGGGTTCTGACACAGCTGGGAGGTTCTCTGTACGATGTGGTTAAGGAAGTCTGGCTAAATAAAGCCTCTGCAGTCTATACAGTTTCTCACAAGATATATATTCCTAAATCATCTAACCCAAGGTTACTCACTAACACTAACTTTTAGTAGGCCTAATGTGGCCTTGTGCTATTACCACACCAATAGGCCTTGAACTAAATACCAGCCTTCAGGCTAACTGCAAAGCTCATTTTAAACAAAATGTTTAAGCGTCTTTGTTTGTTCCTATTTGCATTATAGTTTTAGTTTCATTTGCACTAACTTTACAAGTATCTTCTTAACTCTAAGATATAAATGATTGTTTACCTGATCACCTGAGCTCAGGTCACGGGTCAAAGGTCAGAGTTTTGCAAGAGAAACGGAGATGAAACGGCTGAATTTCACCTGAGTTCAGTTTTGAAACCTTTTAAAGACGAGCAGTGTGTGTGACTTTTGAGCAAAACACCACATCAACTGGGGCTGGTTTGAAGCATGGCACAGGTTTGTCCAAAAGGTTTGTGAGCTTTAAAGAATCTTTTGATTAACTCAGTCTTCACTACCAGTTTGTAACAAAACTAGAGACTGAATCAAGATCATGGAATCAAACCTGTTCAAACTGGGGGGGAGGGAGGGGGGGGGTTTGAAACCTGGACCAAGTCTCAGAACGAATACGTAATGTCACTGGGTGATTTTGGTACGTGGCCCTTCTCATTATAAATGAATCATATCACATGCTCTAGTCTAGATCTGAATATCCCTGAACCATGGACTAGTCAAACTCTAGATCTAAATTTTGAACCCATCTGGAAATGGGGAGATGAAAGCAGGGAAGTTCAATAGCAAAACTGGGCATACTTTTTGCACAGCTCAACTTGACACCCCCCGCCTCCCCAATGCTGCTTTATATGACACACACAAGGAATGAGAACCGGGAAAAGGACTCCAATTTTGGTAACTGAATTGCACTGCCAGGTTGCCAGGGCTCCAATTCCCCCACTAAAAGATTCACGAGTCTTCTATTTGTTCTTCCATATATGGCGCTATGCAAATATTATGAGAGAGTTTAACTCAACATGTGAGCTCCTAATGCTTTCTCTGTCTTCTCTAAGATAGTCTTTAATTAGTCAATAATTGCTTGAAGGCTCCAATTGATTGGCATTATAAACACAGGAAAATGAAAATGGTCCTTTTATTTCAGAGCTGTATTTAAGGTTTAGTAAAATGTTAGCAGCATATCATTAAGCAGAACAGCCTATAAAGCACATTTAAGAAGCATGACTAAACACCACACTATCCTGTTTTACTTTTCAGATTAGACTAGTGACAAGAAATAAAATGAGGATTATGCATGTGCAGTTCTAGAAGACATCACAATACTATATTCTGCATTGTCTTGCTTAGAAAAACCCTCACACATCAGGGGAATTTGACAAACAGCTGTAAAAGCTCAGCAGGTTTTTGATGTCATTTCTGGTGAGATTTATGCTTTCTTTAGCTCCAGAATGCTATGTGTTCATTTTATAAAGGCAGAAATAGGTTTAATCTGTGCTTCTGTGGATTTCATTCATCTGTTGTCAGGGTCTAATGAAATACATTGTAGGCTGGTATTTCTTGAGATGTCAGCGCACATCCATTTCCCAAACCTACACTCTTTTTTTTTTTTGCCTACTTTTGAGAAACTGTATGTAGTGTCTGAAAAATCTTAACGCTAGTCATTGACAACAAATGTAGCACACCCCCTTCAAACACTAAGATCATGCTGAACACCAACACAAATTATATATTCATGAGGTGGGTGATTCACTGTAAGCAGAAGGAAAGATTTGGATACTTATTTCCCACACATCCGCATAAAAATATTTGTACTTGGGTCAGTTTTAGAGTTGAACCAAGTAAATAGCTAAGACCAAACCCTGCAGGCTTTGGATCCTATTCAGGCAAAATTCTTTTGAAATCAGCTCCTGCTGCTCCGCTAGGCAGCTCTTCACTGGCTCAGCCCTCCGGCCAACTCACACAGTCAATCTGCCTGAATGAACCCCTTCTGGGATAACAGAGGTCCAACAATCAAGACTATCACTGTGACCTTGTTAGTGTCTTCAGCCCTGTCTCCGGGCTCAGTTCTCAAACACTTCTGGGCTACCTTAGTCCTGCCCTGTTCTAGAGCATTGGAGTTGAAGTTATTAGTGGGAAGAAAAAGTGGCAAAACAGGGAAGTGCATGTTTCAAGGTACAGTAACTCCTCACTTAAAGTCATCCCGGTTAACGTTGTTTCATTGTTACGTTGTTGATCAATCAGGGAACATGCTTGTTTAAAGTTGTGCAATGCTCCCTTCTAACATCGTTAGGCAGCCTCCTGCTTTGTCCACTGCTTGAAGGAAGAGCAGCCTGTTGGAGCTAGCTGGTGGGGGCTTGTAACCAGGGTGGACCGGCAGCCCCCCCCATCAGCTCCCCGCTCCCCTAAATTCCTTGTGCAGCAGCTGCCCAGCAGGCTAGCAATTGCCGGGCAGTTCAGCTGTTCCTCCCGCCACTGCCATGTGCTGCTACTGCCCTCTGCCATGGAGCTGCTCCTTGAGCCTCCTGCTTGCTGTGCGGGGGGCGGGGGGGGAGGTAAGGGGCTAATGTCAGGGTGTCCCCCTCCCTCCTGCTCCTACACCCCATTTACTCCTTCTCCATATAGAGCAGAGTGGGGACACGGACAGAGAGAGACAGAGAGAGCTTGGGGCAGCAGCTGCTGTCTCAACTTCCTGATCCACTTAAAAAGACAATGCACTTAAGAGTGGGTCAGCTTACTTAAAGGGGCAGTGTGCATTTTTCTCTCTCCCCCACACACAAAGTGTGTGTCTGTCTCTGTCTGCTATGCTTCTACCCTCCCCTCCCCTCCATTCCTGCTGCCTTGTAGAGTGTGAGAGGCTACATTAACAACAATGGGTTAACCGCTCAGCCGAGTGCTAGTTCATCATTTAGCAGCAAGGCCTTCCCTGGGAAATATCCCACCCTTTTATTTCACCACCTCAACCAAGCTTCACAATCATCATAGCTGTGAACAGTATTAAATTGTTTAAAACGTATACTCTGTGTGTGTGTGTGTGTGTGTGCGTGCGTGTAGTTTTTTGTCTGGTGAAAAAAGTTTCCCTGGAACCTAAACCCCCCCCCCATTTACATTAATTCTTATGGGGAAATTGGATTCGCTTAACGTCGTTTCACTTAAAGTCGCATTTTTCAGGAACATCACTACAACATTAAATGAGGAGTTATTTTATAGGTAATGGGAAAAATGTCTTTTATGGCTATCAATTCAAGTCCAGACCAGGGCAATAGTGACCAAAAGACATTTTCACATGATGGCTACTTGGTAGCCTGTTTGAAATGAGTTGGTGCTGGGTGGCACCACAGTTCCTAATGGATGGGCATTCCTATAATGAAACCATAAGCCCCCCAGATTGCAATTTGTCAGCAGGCAGACCACAGAAAGAATGGGCATGGACACTAATTTACTCTTTCAGTGGTGGTCTCTTCTCCAGGCACAGTGAGGATAAAACTTGTGTTTGCTGCTACCCAGATTGTAGCACGTCTGTGAATAAGTATAGCACTTTATTTTCCAAGGCTGTCAGTTAGGACACTTTTCACAAACACTGAAATTCACTCCAAACTAATGATTAGCAATACAATAAAATGCCCACTGTTGCTCTGTTTATGTTAGTATTTCAAAAGTACTAGAGACAGAGGAGTAGCTAGACATTTTTAGAGTAAATCAGAAACCCCACTTTGATATTTTCCTGTGAACTTCCCAGCTGATAAGTGTTTTCTAATTAAATTATTCAAAGCAAACTGGCTCGTAATAACTAAGGTTTTGCTCTCTAACATTCCTCATCTGACAGAACCCTAAATAAACTGAAGATTACATTTTTTGGCCAGACCAGCTAGATTCTAAAGTCTTCCCTGACTAAAACAATCATAATCAACCCATTTTTTTTGACCATCAGAATGCACCCGGGCTCTTATCTGAACAAAGGAAAACAGCTAGGTAGGTGGGAGTTTTAGCGCCCTAGATCTGCTCACCAGATATTCTCAAAACATTTAAAAAGCACCTGGAACTGAAAAACTGGAAAAAAAGTCTCAAAAAACTGCAGCCACATCTATATTTCTGGTGCACGCCCATGAATCCTGGATCAGAATCCCACTGATTGCAGGAAATATGCTGTGTATCAGAAATGCTATGGAGAACTGCTACAATCTTAGTGTCTATATTGGAATAGAAGACCCGTGGAATGGCCATGGCTGGCCTGCGTCAGCTGATGTGGGCTCACGCTGCGGGGCTAAATCTGCTGTGTAGATGTTAGGACTCGGGCTGAAGGCTGGACTCTGGAACACTCCCCACTCATGGCGCTCCCAGAGCTTCAGCTCCAGCTCACACTCAAATGTCTATGCAGTAATTTAAAGTGTTTAATTGCTATGTAGATGTACCCTATGTCTTAATTCCCCATAGCTACACCAGCTAAGATAAATTCAAGTTCACTGTTTTAAAGGCCTCAATCTTGCATCTGCTGTTAGTCCAGCTCTTCAGCCTAGCACTGAACCAACACTTGCAGGAAGTTCACTTTGCTCAAGTACTGATTAGCAAGTAATTAAGCTTCAATCCCAACTCAAACCCATTTATGAATAAGAATGAGTCAAAGAAGAGCTAAATTGTTAAAACTGGCTCCTGGTAGTCACAATGACATATACGGTCACTTTATAGAGAGATTAGATACACTATTCTTGATACATGTATAACCATTTCTAATAGTTCATTTTATGTGTTTGCTAATGGAACCAAGTAAGACCCATGGTTTGATTTAGCTCAACCCAGAAATGTTCTATTTCTCCCAAGTTTATTATTATACCGTGATCACCATTAAAAGGAGAAACATTTACTAACAGTTCCCACTTTGTGGTGCATTAGAAGCCACAACAACATTGTATTGTAATTGAAGGAAAATACCGTTATGCCTCATACAAAGCCATATACTAACTGGTCATGAATGCATCTTTAAAATGGAAACCACAGCTAAAATAAGACTTTTTGGAGCAGCTAATTAAAAAAAAAATCTTGGCAGCAGTGAGAAGCGTAAAGTATATTAATAAATGTAGACACATTGGGCTAGATCAATAATTAGTGTAAATTGGCATGACTACACTGAATTCAGTGGCTCTACATCACTTAATACTATCTGAGTGTTTTGCTCAACTGATGTTTCTGTGCAGGTTGATCTAATCTATTGAGTTACAGTAGGCATTTTTGGAGCATGCTTTACTAAAAGTAATGAAGAGTAAACTGTACTGAAGATCTGAAGAAACCAGAAAATGAAATTCACTAGCTTTCAGATGGCTATATATATGTGTGTGTGTGTGTGTGTGTGTATATAGTACACATTCTCTCTCTCTCTCTCTCACACACACACACACACACACACACACACACACACACACACACGGCCAGATTTTCAGAGGATGGAAATCAGCATAGTTCCATTGACTTCACTGACTTCAATAGAGCTACATCCAATTTACAGGATCAGAGGATCTGACTCAATATTTGTTTAGTTCTACATTTATTTATTACACATATTCCTAATGGCCCCATAGCTATACAACATGGGCATGCCTCATGTGTTCCACTGTGGTAGATAGAGGAACTAAACCTAGATGGACCTTTTAGATTTTTTGTCTTCAGAAAACAATTGTCCCACTTATTTACTGGCTAATCTCTTTTTCACAGATGCTGGTTAGACAGGAAAAGCATTCCTGTTCTAAGAACTTCATATGCTATCATGTGCTATTTTGATATGTGGACAGCATCACTGAAGATAACGGCTGGTCCCGGGTCATTGTTTATCCAGATAATCTCACATAGCATTTATGTTATATTTATACAGTAAAAATGCAAACGAGAACCATCTCAGATATGAAGAAAAGCCTCTTACACTGATTTGAAGCCATGCATGAGAAGGCTGGCTCGTGCCAGACATCTAGATGACATGTCAATAATAAATATGGATGCATTAACTCATTGGTTTTTCAGATATGAATCAGGCTGCTGTAAAATTTTGATAGAATATTTGATAGAAAACCGCCTTGCAAAATTACAGGAGTAATTGTGTCCGGAGATTAAATTGTGAATGTCGTTAAACACAACAAGCTGCGGGTTACTGTGGTTTCCTTAAGCAAGTTAAGTCCAGCCCTCGACCGAGAGATAAGTCCACATTACAGAGAAGCCCCAGAGGGCCTTTTTCAAGGAAATTTCCCTTAATTAGAGGTTTTCTTGTATCGTATGAAAACACAAACAGTATTAATTGGCTAGCATTAAAAATCATTGTTTATTAATCATCTATCTTTGGAGTTTTTCTCTGAGTCATGGTACAGCATGGCATTAGGGAAATTAGGCTGTGGAATTTCAATTACATTTAAAATATTTAGGAAACAATGACCATGATTGGGTTGTGGTTTTTTAAAATGGTAAGTTAACAGAACAGGCTAAATTTTGGAGACAGATCAATCAAATGAATTCTCCTGATGTAGAGACAAAATGACATTATGCTTTACCCTTAAGAGGCAAGTTTGATTTCCTAAATACATTTTCATAATTTCTTCCACCTATTGTACCCAAGGAACCATTTTCACAATATGACAGACACTTTCAGATAATGGCAAGCATCTAGATATACCCCCTGTAATGAAGTCATCCCCCAGATAGTTGTAATGATAATGGAGATAAAAAAAAGAATGGAAGGTCAATTTGATAAATACAAAAGGAGGAAAGTGGTGTCACTTCAACTCAAGCTGAAACAGGGCTATTATAGCTAATTGCTTGAAGGCTTTATGATAAAATACGGTCCTGTGGTTAAAGCGCAGGACTGGGACTTGGGAGATCTGGATTCTCTTCACAGCTCTGCCTCAGAATTCCTGTCTAACTCTAGTTAAGTCACTTAGCCGTTCTTTGCCTCAGTTTCCCCATCTGTAAAATAAGAATACTATTTAATATTTACCTTACAGTGGTGGTGTGATGCTCAATTACAGCTAGATCATGGCATTTTACAACAGGCCTGAATATGCTGTGATAGTAACACCCCCCGTGTGCCTCATGGGCTACAGGAATTGATATAGAAGTGGTTGGAGGTCACAGCACTGCATTCTTCCTGCCATTTTTGGAAGCTACGTGCAGGGCCGGCTCCAGGCACCAGACGAGAAAGCACGTGCCTGGGGCGGCACACTGTAAGGGGCAGCATTTCGGCCAATCTTGGGGCGGCACATTCCTGCCGCCCTGACGTGGTTCTTTTTTTTGTTTGTTTGTTTTTGTTTTGGCAGCCCGGTCTGCAGCGCTGGAGCCCCCGGCCAGCTCCCCGCACTCTGCCAGTCCCAGCCCTGCAGGGGCACGGACCCCGGCCGGGGGGGGGCAGGAACTAGCGATCGCTGCCGCTCACCGTGCTGCCAGGCTCCCCAGGACGCGCCACTCCCCGCCGCCTGCACCGGCCTCACCCTCCCACGCTGCTCTGAGCCTGGCCCGGCCGAGCCACCTTTAAAGGAGCGGCTGAGCCAGCACCTCCTGCAGCCCCCGGAGAGACACCCCAAGGCCGGAGGGGGGAGCCCCTCTCGCCCAACTGCAAGCGAGCTGCAGCGCCTGGCTGCCCATGGGTGGAGGGAGCGGGCGGGCGCCGCCCTTCACCACCCTGCAAGCCACCTCGACCGCCCTCCACGCGCTCCCTGCGGTTGCGGTTTTTTTTTGCTTCGGCAGTCTGGCTGCCTTTTTTTTTTTTTTTGCTTGGGGCAGCAAAAAAGCTAGAGCCGGCCCTGGCTATGTGTCATTCCCCAGGGGCACAAAGCAATCAGTCCTAGTGCTCCCCTGTCATAACTATAAAGGGAAGGGCAACAGCCCTCCTGTGTATAAAATCCCTCCTGGCCAGAGACTCCAAAATCCTTTTACCTGTAAAGGGTTAAGAAGCTCGGGTAACCTGGCTGACACCTGACCCAAAGGACCAATAAGGGGACAAGATACTTTCAAATCTTGGTGTGGGGGGGAAGGCTTTTGTTTGTGCTCTTTGTTTTGGGGGTTGTTCGCTCTTGGGACTAAGAGGGACCAGACATCAATCCATGCTCTCCAAATCTTCTGAACAAGTCTCTCATATTTCAGACTTGTAAGTAACAGCCAGGCAAGGCGTGTTAGGTTTATCTTTGTAAACTTGTAAATGTTCCTTTTGCTAGAGGGTTTACCTCCGTTCGCTGTAACTTTGAACTTAAGGCTAGAGGGGGTTCCTCTGGGCTCTTTGAATCTGATTACCCTGTAAAGTTATTTTCCATCCTGATTTTACAGAGATGATTTTTACCTTTCTTTCTTTAATTAAAAGCCTTCTTTTTAAGAACCCGATTGATTTTTCCTTGTTTTAAGATCCAAGGGTTTGGATCAGTGTTCACCAGGAAATTGGTGGAGAAGTCTCTCAAGGCTACCCAGGGAAGGGAGTTAGAACTTGGGAGTGGTGGCAGCAAAACCAGATCTAAGCTGGTAATTCAGTTTAGGGGTTCACATGCAGGTCCCCATATCTGTACTCTAAAGTTCAGAGTGGGAAAGGAACCCTGACAACCCCTCACCTCAGGGACTGTGATTGTCCCTGGTTCTTGCACTGATACACAAGGGGATGAGGCTCTTTGTGACCTATAGCCTATGGGGAAAAAGAACTTCAATATAATAATATTTTCCATTTTTGCCTTTCAAGCCAGGTATCAAAATATTTTACAAACATTAACTCATTACACTGCAAAAGACCCCCCCCCCATTATAGCACAAGGTAATTATGGCTCTCTTTACTGAAGTATCTGAGCACCTCACAATCTATCTTTAGTGTATGTATCTTCACAATGCTCTGCTAACTAGGGAAGTAATGATTTTCCCATTTTACAGATGGGCAACTGAGGCACAGAGAGAATAAGGGACTTATCCAAGGTCACGCATGAAGCCTGTTACAGAACAAGGAATTGCACTCTGGCCCAGTGGGCAGGGCACTAGCTGGAAACCTTTCTACCTTCTTTTATCAATAACATATGTATAAAATATTGTTAAAGCATTTATCCATAGATTTTAAATTGTTCTTCTTTGTCCAGATTTCCGTAAGTGGCCGTTTTACCTTTCCTATGTGTCTTTTTAACCACGAGACCTCTTTACTGATTCTTCACTTTGTTTTTAGCCCATTGCTGTTTTACATCTGTATCCCAAGTCTTGTTCTGATTTCACATACAGGGAGCACAATGTATTGTTTTTCAAAAGATGATTTCTAGATTATGGAAAACTACAAAAAATATAAAGTCTATGAAAGAGCACAAAGTGTGACTCTTTTGTTGCAAACCAGAAGCACCTCTGAAAACAAAATGGCTGCTTAGCTTTGTGCAAAGGAAGAATGTGAATGCTTAGAAACATAAAGGTGCAGAGAAACAAAAAAACAGACATACTAGTTTACTAGCTATAAACACCACACCTGCAACATATGTAAATATTATATCCACATCCACTTGAAAGATGAGAACATTGAAACAGAGAGATACTAACTGACTTATGCAATGCCATATGAGGTGTAAGCAGGATAGCCAGGAGCAAAATGTCTTCACTATCAATCCTTATGTTCAGCAGACTAGACTACATTCCTTTTCAAACTTTTACAGCTCTTGAAGGGTCTATATTATCCACACTATATTATTAATTTATTGAGACTAGGAGAGTTTGGTAGACACACTCTGGTAAGTGATCATTCTCATTTTTATTTTTCAAGGATTTGGTCTTCTGTTTTTACCTGTGCAGGGATAGTCTAAAAATATTATTCCAAGTCACAAACTGTCCCCTGGGAAAACAGCTAGAAGGCAGGCTTATTGTAAGATTCAGGCCTTTTTCCTGGAAGAGAATTTGCACCTGAGGGCAGAGTGAAATTGGCAATATTGTAAAGCTGCAGGAGGAGCCCACAGGTTTCCATTTACATGACAGTTGTGTTCCAACCATCAGGTCAACTGCTGCTCATTACTATAAGGTTGACTGCCTCCCCATTACGATGGTTAGCAACACTGTTAGTCTCTGCAGATGCTCCGATACTCATTTCTCTTTGTAAAGGAAGTTCCTAATGTAATGCCTGCTGGTAACTTTCCCACAACTGACAGCAAAATTTGTTACAGAGCTAGGCAACCTTCCAATACCGAGGGGGGGAAAGAAAAAGAAAAAAAATCCTGTTCCTTTCTGTGCTGAGCCACAGTTCGGCATTCTTGTTTCATTGTTCATACCATAAATGAAATCTGAGCCACAATTACTCATTTGTTTGTACATCAGTAACGACTCTGATAAGTTGTAATTGACTGTCCATACCTGCTTTTGATAGCACAGAACCTGTCCACCACAAAGAAGACTACTGCTGCTGTGTAGTCCTCTTTTAACTGAAGACTACAGGCTGCTTTAAAGGGCTACAAACAGGTTTAGTTTAGACAGTGAACACTAAATAAAAGACAGGTCTTTGTAAAGACAAAGACAATGCACGTAAAAGGCAGGAACACAGACAATCCAACTACCTATGGAAAATATGAAGCTGGGAAGCCTTACTATAATGTTACCTTGTCAAAGCAGTATCTGTGCCACTGAACAGACTGTCATTTTTTCTGTCCTTTGTTTTCTCACTGCTTTGAAGATAGAAAGCACTGTGTGAGGAGAATGTCTTCTGGCTAAGGCACAGGACTGGGAACCCGGATGCCTGAGTTCTATTTCTGATTCTACCACAGACTTCCTGTGTGATCTTGGGCAAGTCACTAAGTTACCTCACTAAATGGGCCACTTTTTCCTTACTAATAAAATAGGGATATTTCTCTACATCAGTGTTCATAAATTAGGTTCGCGGGTTCATTCATTAATGCATATAAAGTACTCTGTGATGTTAAGAGAAAAAAATGCTACAAAAGTACTAAATATAGGCCAGGGATTTAAAATAATTCTCTCAGCTAACCTTTGGCTCAGATTGTCTTTTAAAAAAAATAAATTAATATATGAATGAATATGAAAAAGAAAAATCACATAAGAAGGATTTTTCCTAACATACTTAGGGTCATGCTACTGAAACACATCCTTCTATTTTGCACCGTTAAAGCTGTGCATCCTAATTTGAGTGCCAACTTCTGTGCAATACACTTTTTGTTTGTCCTAAAAGTCAGTTAGAACAACTGATTAGCATGAATAAAAATCATGGAATTTGCAAATACTGGATAAGCCAAAATTATTGTCTCAATTGTGGGTGTCAGGTTTCAGAGTGGTAGCCGTGTTAGTCTGTATCAGCAAAAAGAATGAGGAGTCCTTGTGGCACCTTAGAGACTAACAAATTTATTTGGGCATAAGCTTTTGTGCTATTTCGTGCTATGTGGGTGTGCTATTTTGGCCATGCAAATGTAGAGGAAGGTTTTGAAGCTGCTTGCACCCGCACTCTAAAATTGCCCCTGAAAAATACATGCCTGTAAGTACAAATTATAACTGCATATGTATAGAGTAACATCTGCTGCAGAAGGATGGACCAAAGCCCTCTGCAACACTAAGTCCTGTAGCATGGCTGGGAGGCAGACTAGCCACGAAGGCAGTCCTCTGCAATCCCTGTACGTCACATAGATGGACTCTGCAACAACATCCAGTAGGCTAAAGCAGAGAATGGATAGAACAATGGATGTTCGTCCAGGGATTAGTTCTGGGTCCACTTCTGTTCAATATCTTCATCAATGATTTAGATAATGGCATAGAGTGTACACTTATATAAAGTTTGCGGGCGATACCAAGCTGGGAGGGGTTGCCTCATGAAGATAGGATTAAAATTTAAAATGATCTGGAGAAACTGGAGAAATGGTCTGAAGTAAATAGGATGAAATTCAATAGAGACAAATGCAAAGTACTCCACTTAGGAAGGAACAATCAGTTGTACGCATACAAAATGGGAAATGACTGCCTAGGAAGGAGTACTGCAGAAAGGGATCTGGGGGTCATAGTGGATCACAAGCAAAATATGAGTCACCAGTGTAACACTGTTTCAAAAAAAGTGAACATCATTCTGGGATGTATTAGCAGGAGTGTTGTAAGCAAGACATGAGAAGTAATTCTTCTGTTCTACTCTGTGCTGATTAGGCTTTAACTGGAGTATTGTGTCCAATTCTGGGTGCCACATTTCAGGAAAGATGTGGACAAATTGGAGAAAGTCCAGAGAAGAGCAACAAAAAGGATTAAAGGTCTAGAAAACATGACCTATGAGGGAAGATTGAAAAAATTGGGTTTGTTTAGTCTGGAAAAGAGAAGACAGAGGGGACATGATAACAGTTTTCAAGTACGTAAAAAGTTGTTACAAGGATGAGGGAGAAAAATTGTTGTTCTTAACCTCTGAGGATAGGACAAGAAACAATGGGCTTAAATTGCAGCAAGGGCGGTTCAGGTTGGACATTAGGAAAAACTTCCTAATTGTCAAGTGGTTAAGCACTATAATAAATTGCCTAGGGAGGTTGTGGAATCTCCATCATTGGAGATTTTTAAGAGCAAGTTAGACAAATGCCTGTCAGGGATGGTCTAGATCAGTGGTGGGCAACCTGCGGCCCGCGAGACCGTTTGTTTACATTGACCATCCGCACAGCCACCCACAGCTCCCATTGGCTGGGAATGGCAAACCACGGCCACTGGGAGCTGCGGGCGGCCGTGCCTGCAGACAGTCAATGAAAACAAACTGTCTCGCGGCTCACCAGTGGATTACGCTGAGGGGCCGCAGGTTGCCTACCTCTGGTCTAGCTAATACTTAGTCCAGCCATGAGTGCCGGGGACTGGACTAGATGACCTCTTGAAGTCCCTTCCAGTCCTATGATTCTATGTACAGCTATATACATCCTGTAGCTGAGAACACCCTAAGGAGGGCTACAGCTACTATTGTAGCCTATGGACTGGAGTAGTTCTTCTCAAGTTGCCTGTTCCCAAAGCTGGGAGGTGGATTTCATCCTCCCTGCAGTCTCAGTGCAGAATTGTTTTAAAAAAAAAAAGACCAAATACTTGTTTTATTTGGCACTCACAAATTTCACTAATATGTTGTGAGCACAATCACAAACAGACAGGTCTTTGTAAACAGGAGGTATCTCTTCCAAGCTGTCCAACACCTATGGAAACTCTGAAGCGCTGCTTTAATGTTATCTTGTTGAATGGTACCTTTAATGTTACCCTAGGCAGCAGCTATGTTGGAAAATGTATTCCTTATTGTACAGTACATTATATATAAAGCTGTAGGGGGAAAAAAGTTGCTAATACAATATTGACAGTAACTCTCCAGATCTAGAAGCCACTTGTCTTTTACTGTATCAGAAGATAATGCAAGAAAAATCACGGAAGTCCTAGCCTTGGTTCAGTGATGCTAATGGGTAATTATTGAGGGCAAAATTACTCACTTAAAATACGTATTGGCATTTCTAAACCACTTTAGAATATTGAAATGGAAAAGGAAAAGGAAAACTGGGAGGGGAAATCTAATTTGCTTCTCACCACTTTTGTCACCCTCAAACTGGTCAGTAAAATCCTTCATTGTTAGCGTAAGTTTCATCTTCTGATTCTTATGAAAGGTGATTAGTTATTATTGGCTAAGCACCACCAGCATGCTCAGTTCTCCACAAGATAGATAAATAAAGAGGGTGTGAGGGCAGGGAGGACCTAATGCACAAATGGGAATGGAACACCTAACTGCCACGGACGTTCAAAGGGAGCTGAATGTGAAAATGGTCTTTGTGCCTTTGAAATTGTATCCCCAGAGAGCTTATAATAAAGGGGTAAAATGGAGAAATGGGCACCAACTGAGGAGCCCAGGGAAAGGATTAACTTCCGACACTTTTATTGATCTATTTTAATTTTGTATGGCATCGCTATTAACATCTATACATTTCCCATAGATGTATTAACACATCTTAGTCACAGCCTGTATTTGTTCCCTTTAAAAGATCCATGTGTGTTCAGCCAACCTCTTATTGCTATCTGTGTATTTATTTTGTTCATTTCCTCAAAATGGTAACCGTACAGTATGAGCTCCACCTGATCCTAGTATAAAGCTGGCAGGATTTTTTCTATTGAAAGAATTTCCCAAACTTTATTTCTACTCACAACTAATGTTGGGGGAACTGTCCTTTTCCAAAAAGGAAACTAACACATATCTGGTTGCTAGGAGTAATTCAATTTTCAATGGGTCCTTCCTTGCATCAATAACTTCCTTTGGACTGTAACTCAATAGAATTACTATGGGTCCCGTATTTTTAAAGAAAGTCTCACTGAGCATCCCAGAAGGAGCAAGTCTTTAGGAGGAACTTTATGAAGCATTATGAGGTGCTCATACCATGCACCGAGAACTGGTTAGTGATGAACAATGGAACCTCAAGATTGGCGGTGGGTAAGATACAGTAAGAGCCAAGTTGAAAGAGGCAGGCCAGGGCAGAGCTGTGAGGAGCCTTGAAGTTTAACTATAATGCAAGGGAGAGCATTGGATAGATTCAAAAGAGGGCGGGTAACAAGGTTTTATCAAATACAAATTACTGGGCTGAATGCAGGGGAAACTGAATTACTCCCGAGGACATTCTGCACAAAAATTTACAATTCTCTGCACAATATTTTAAAATTCTGCAAATTTTATTTGTCAAATAAACGTAGAGGTTCCAGCATGACATTGGGGAGCATAGGCCACTGGCTGCACAGAGGTGGGAGATCACTGTGCAGCTCCCCGCAAGGACACAGACTGAGCGGTGAGGCTACACCCAACCCTGACACAGTGCAAGGACCTGTCCTGCCCCAGAAACACCCCAGTGCCTTGTCCCTCCATGCCAGGTGCAGGCCGGCAGGATCCAAGTGTGGAGGGGCTTAGTGTGGGGGGGATCCAGGTATGGGTTGAGAGGGTTCTGTGTGGGGCAATGTGTGTGTAGGTGGCTCAGTGGGGGATCCGGATGCACAGGGAGTTGTTGGGGGGGGGGGTTCTGGGTGCAACAGTAATGGGACTCTGCAGGAGAGTCCAGGTGAAGGTATTTGGGGCTCAGTGTGTGGGGGATAGAGTTCAGCAGGGGATGTGGGGGGGACTCAGTGGGAGGTCCAGATGCTGGGGGAGAGGGGCTCAGTGGGGTGGGGATCCAGATGCAGCTTGTTGGGGATTGGTGGGGTAGGAATCCAGGTGTGGGTGACTCACCAGGGTAGTCCAAGTGCAGGGGGAGTGGGGCTCATCGGGGGGGAGGGGGCTTGGTGGGAGGATCTGGGTATGAGAGTGTCTGGATGCACAGCAGTTGGGAGGATGGGGGAGCAGCTCCCTGTACAGGGAACCTTCCCCCTGCAGCTGAGGAGCGATGGGTGCAGGAAACGGGGGGCGGGGGAGGAGTTTTCAGAGCTTCCTGCAGCTAGGGGAGAAATCTGGGGGTGGGTCTGACCCGGACCCGGACGCCGTGCAGGGGAAGAGGAAGTCCTATCCTCTGCAGCCCAGTCAGGATTAGCAGCTGAGCCCAGTGCAAGGAGGAGCCACCAGCAGGGTCCTCCTCATTCCCACTTCCTGCCCCACAGTGATTTACTTCTCTGTCGGCTGCCCTGGGCTCCCAAAACATACTGCTGGGGATGGCTGCATGACCGCTCGTGTGTCTCCCTTTGCTTCCCCATCAGAAAGTCATTTTTCTGCAGGGAAGCAAAGACATCTGCAGGGGACATAAATTCCATGCATGCGCAGTGGTGCAGAATTCCCCCAGGAGTAACTGAACGAAATTTTCCAGCCTTTGTTATGCCTGAGATCAGACTAGATGATCTAACAGTCCTCTGAATCTATGATCTGACAGACAGATCAGGAAAATCATTTTCATCTCACACAGGCTCAAACGCTGTTCGCCTTTCTAAGCACTGTGCTAGTGGCCCTAGCTCCCAACAGCAGAAGCTTGGTAGCCTTCCCACAGACAGAATTTGATGGTGGTGGTAGAACCAAAATTACATGCAAGTCTTTTTCCATGGGCTTCATGGACCCCAAAGCCCTACTGATGGTGGATTTTTTGACATACGGACTTGTCAGCATGAAACTGGACTGGAGTTGTGAATTTATGCCATGTAAGCTACTGATATGGATTATATCTGAAATAGTGTCTTAGCAGTAAAAGTCTCCATCATCTATTCCTGTATCTCTCTGCTTCACTGACTGTCCACCTTCTATAAATTACATCTGAAATATATCATTCACTATTTTTGTTAGAGCTTTTAATTTATTTTTCTATTATTTATTGCTTAACTGTGTATGTATATTATTAAACTCTAAAGCATTTGGGGACAGTCTGTGTGAATCACAAAACCATGGAAGCGAGAGATAGGGGAAGACCTAACAGGGCATCTAGTTCATTTCCTTGCAACTGCAGAATTATTGCTACTTCTCTCTATATTCTAGGTTTCTTTTTTTCCCTCCACACCATAGTTCTAAGTGTCTCATAAAAAGGAAGCTTCATCACTTTCTAGAGAGAGGAATAGATCTTACTGTCAAAGACACTACAAAGAGCAAAATTGCATTGTATATTATTAGTAATTTGCTGATCCATCCCATCCTGCAATGTAAACAAGGCAAAGAAAAGCATGGGCTACATCGTCAGCAGATATAACTCTAGGTCAGGTATTTATAAGTAAGGCCAGGATTTAATCAAGGGTATTTTAAGTAAAAGTCATGGGCAGGAAACAAAAAATAACAGCCGTGACCTGTCCACAACTTATACCATAAATACCCCTGATTGAATCTCGGGGGAGGGGGAGCAGTGCAGGGTGGGAGCCAGTGGCATCAGCTGTTGGGGATGGGGAGCCCCAGGGGCCCAGCCACCAGGTGTGTGTGTGGGAGCCCTGAGAGGCCCACAGCTCTGTCCCCTGCTGGAGGGGGAGCCCCAGGGGACCAGCGGCTGCTCCAGCCACCACCAAAGTGGGGGGGTAACCCGGGGGGGGGGGGAGCCCTGGGCCAGCAGCTGCTCCGCTCGCCCCCGGGACCCTGCTCAGGCGATCCCCAGAGCCAGCTGCCTGAGGCCACCAGAGCAGCAGGCTCTGGGGCCAGCTGCTTGGGTGGTCCTGGGGTCAGCCACACGGGCCGCTGCAGAAGTCACGGCGGTCGTAGGAAGTCACGGAATCCGTTACTTCTGCGACCTCCGTGACAAACACGGAACCCTATCTTATAAGGTACCCCCTAATACCATAGTATCTGTGTAGTTCACAAACTTTCCAATGTATTTTTCCTCCCAAACACCTTTGTGAGGTAGAGGAGTACTGGTATCTTCACTTTGCAAGTGGAGAACTGAGGCACTCAGAGTTTAAGTGACTCATCCAAGGTCACTGAGAAGTCTCTGGTGGAATAGGGAGTTCGCCTAGGACGTGGGAGACTGGAGTTCATCACTTTCATCACTGGACCAGCACCCTAGCCACCAAACCAACGAGTGAATTCAGTGCAGCTACATTGGTTTACACCATTTGATATTCTAGCCCTATTTGTGTAACTGCAGTTTCTTATTTTTTTCCACAGTGTCTTCATCCTCCTCTCAAACAAATGTTTAAGTCCTGAATAAAAATGTCTGAAGAAAATATGAAAAAAGACAGACATTAAAAAGCAAAGCACATGATTTTCCACAACCAACACTGATAGCATCAGATTAATAGAATAGATTGGGTTGATAAAGAATTGTGATAGTGGAAAACTCGTAGATAGTGACAGAGAACGTACTGTATCAACACAACTATTTGCTGTTACCAAAGTAAGCCCATTACTAGAGTAGAGGGGTTCACCTTGATTTACTCATTGAAAAGTTGGCATATTTGCTAGTAATGCTATTCAAATATGGGAGGTACAGTGTCAGGAGATAACAGCCCTTCAATGATGTATTGTCTATCCTATTATGAGCTGCACCGTGGAGGAAAAAACGTTAGTCTACCTCCTCGACAGCAAAGGACAAGGTGACTAACTATCGGTTTGTATATTTAAACACCGTGAATCATGACAGAAAAAAAGCTATAGAGTTGTTTAGGTGAATTCATCCCCTACTCTCAGGCCTTTAGAGTTTTGAAAGTTTTATAGCGTTGAAATATTCTAAATCTGAGAAAGCATTGACTTGGTGGACTGAATTTATTTCCAGGAGCTTTCTTGTAATACCTAAATCTGTCCAGTTTTATAATTCACTCCCAGAAATTCTTGAACTCTCCTACATTTTGAATCTTAGTAACCACAGACCTGTCTAACAATTTATGAAGAAGGTTATAGTATTATGTTCAAATGATGTTAAGGGAAAGGAAGTGTAGCTGAAAAGAATTACTAGCTAAAAAAACGAAGTGACTTGGAAACGTTACAGATGTTATGAATTCTATTGCAGCCAACATGGTTTCATTTGAAGGGCTTGATTTTCATCTATGTCTCAATTCACCCTTGCTTGGTTTTGTGGACACAATTTTGTCCCCACAAATAAATAGACCACATTTAAGTGCCTGCAGTTAACTATGGACAAAAAGTGCAGTAGTTACATTTGTAGGGACAAATGGATAATTAACATTATCCTCACAATAGAAATCGCAGGCACTAAAATGTGCAGGTAGATGTGGGCATGAAATTACACGACACACACACACACACACACACACACACACAAATAAGCCTGTAGTGAAAATGAGTCCTTAAATGCCCCAAATTAAATACGCATTTCTATTTAATATTATATCACACACACACACACACACACACACACACAGAGCTATGGTCTTAACTAGACTGTAGCTTGTGATGGGGTACTGGCAACAGACTAAGTACATTTTAAAGGCTTCTAATCAGGAAGATGTTTTCCTATGGATTTATTAACAGAAGGGGTAGACAATGTACTGGCCAAAAACATGCAGGCATTAAATGAATCAGTGACATACATTATTAAATTATACCCTGGGGCAAAAGGATTAATCTTTAGATTATGGTATGCAGCGTTCTCCCTATGGGAGCATGACCCTTCACATGCCTTCCTGGAAGAGATTGTACTCCTTCAATTGATCTTCCCTAACTATCTGCTAATTGATAATGCATGCTGTATATATTTAGCCTTTCTGTCATAACCTATAAAGTATAAATAGAGTCATTCCCACTGAAATAGTCCTGCATTGTTGTAATGCCATTTTAACTTATCGTCTTTTCCTACATTTGTATAATGATCGCCAGTTCCAGGCTAACCAACTTTTGCAGATAATTTATACATTTGAATAACACTTTGCACCTCTACATAACCTTGCATCTTGTATTAACGGCAATGAATTTTGTCTAAACTCACCCCTGTGAGTTAGGAAACTATTAACTCCATTATTGCACATTAGAAAATTCAACTGCAGAAAGTTTGAGGTCCAGAAGTTACACAGGAAGTCTGATGTACAACAAGAACAGAACACAGATTTTGCTTTTGGTCCTCTGCTTTAACCACAGGACTACACTCGTGTATTTAAGCTCACCCAAGAGGCAGACAATTATTTCTGGACTACTATGCATATACATTATGTGATTTCTGATTGGCAACAACATTAACAGCCTCCAGGCACCAAATTCACTTTGATTAATCCCAAATTTCAAAATGTAGCAAAGTTTTCAGGTCCCCAACTGCCAAAAGCTCAGCAACCAGGGTAGGGAAGGGCAGCAGGCATCTGTAGCCCAGTTATTGTGACCATCCCTTGGAAGAGATGTTTACTGCCCACCTTCCCCACAAGCAGAAGGATGTCTCTAAAAAAACTTCTCCTAAGCTTGAGAGGCAGTTTTACACTGTGAAAAGCAACATAGGGTAAAGATGAACTTAGAGGGCTACCTTCATCCCTGGAGTAGCACCACTGACTTCAAAACAGCTACCACAGATATGAATTTGGCCCAGTGTGCCATCTATTTAAAAATAGAGGAGTAGGATGTAGGTCCAGGTCTTTGATAACATCTTTAATGAGCATTTAAAGATCCACACGAAAAATATCATGAGATCTAGCCAGATGGCAGCCAAATTGGCATTCTGAAAGTAACTTCTGCATCATCGTACTGCAAAGAAGCAGTGTACTCAAGGGATATTTTACTCAGAAATACCAAGCTTATTTAACATTAGAATTTCATGCAGACGTAACAACCTACGATAACATTTGAAATCAATTTGACACTAAGGCTACGTCCTCACTAAGGGGGGGGGGTCGATTTAAGATACACAAATTCAGCTACGTGCATAGCGTAGCTGAATTCGACGTATCGGAGCCGACTTACCCCGCTGTGAGGACGGCGGCAAATCGACTTCCGCAGCTCCCCCGTCGACGGTGCTTACTCCTACCTGCGCTGGTGGAGTAGAAGCGTCGATTCGGGGATCGATTGTCGCGTCCTGACGAGACGTGATAATTTGATCCCCGAGAGATCGATTTCTACCCGCCGATTCAGGCGGGTAGTGTAGACCTGCCCTTAGTGTTGCACTTCTCTTTACCTTTGGTACAATAACATTCCTATTTTATACACAAATGGTACTCGGTGCCACCCAACACACTACAGAGTATGTAAGTACCTTTTGCAGGTCATCAGGACAGGCCATCAGAAAAGAACAGTTAATCTAATAGTTAGGATATATATAATTATGACTCCCTTGAATTACCCAGTATGCTGTTGGAAGCTCAATGCTAGCCAAGAATATTTTATGGACTCAATTATTTAAATAAATGTGCTTGTCCCAAGGTAGTCCACCAGACTGAGTTTATTTAAAAAAAACAAAAACAAAACCACACACTGCTCAAACTGGCTTAATTGGGAACAACTTTTGAAAGTCATAACTGGAATTAATTTACAAACTGGACATCATCAGATTAGGCCTGAATAAAGACTGGGAGTGGTTGGGTCATTACAAAACCTAAACTTAATTTCCCCAATACTAATTTCCCCCTACTGTTACTCACACCTTCTTGTCTACGGTCTGAAATGGGCCACTCTCATTACCACTTCAAAAATTATTTTTCCTCCCTTGGTATCCTGCTGTCAATTGAATTGTCTCGTTAGACTGACCTCACACTTGGTAAGGCATATTACATGAAAAGATGTATTTATACCTGCTCCTGTATTTTCCACTCCATGCAGCTAATGAAGTGGGTTCTAGCCCACGAAAGCTTATGCCCAAATAAATTTGTTAGTTTCTAAGGTGCCACAAGGACTCCTTGTTGTTTTTGCTGATACAGACTAACATGGCTACCACTCTGAAACCCATAACATTGTCTGATTTTCGCTTGCACCAAGCTATGGCTATTGATAACTGCATGCACACTTCAGTTTTCTTCAACTTCTCAATACATTTTGTAAGATGTGGATATTGGGATCGGTTAAGAGACTCTAGCGCACTGTAAACAGCAAGAGGACAACAACACATCACGCATACACAAGTGTAGAGAGGGACTAAATCCAGAACCATTTATATTACTCTCAAACTTCAATCCTACATGGTATTTCGGGACTCAGATTAAATTAGATCGGAACCATCCTTGTTTTTTGTTCGAAAAACTGAAATCTAACCAACATTTTGCAAAGTAAGGAGTGGGCCACCCTTCATTTTGCCCAACTTTACGGAAAGTATTTGTGTTATAAAAATGCAACTCCATATCAATGAGTCCCACGAACATCCTGCTGAAGTGCATGGGACTGAACCTGTATTGAAGTGTCAGGAAAGAACAGCACATTGATAGGGAGCTTCACGAGCCTTCACCTCCCCGTTGAGCATCGGTCAGGATCAACTGATACAATAAGAACTTTGGGTGTGAGAAATTCTCACACTATTGGTTTCTGATTAATATTATTAGTAGTAATAATAATCATTTGTATCTGATGGTCCCCAATGTGCCATTGGGGGGGGGTGGCAGGTGGGGCTCCTTAAGAAACACAGGACACACAGAAAAATGGAAGATTTCAGATGCATAAATGATCCTTCCGTTTCTATGTTTCTGAGAAATGAATAACCAATGGGTCATCCTCATTTTGGACCACTACCTCTGGAATTACATTAGATGCTATATTTTGCTTTTATTTGTTTATCATCATAGGTGGTCTTGGGCAGTAGCTGTTTGGGATGAGTGAGCAGAGAATTGGGGGAGGGGGAAATCAAAGAACGGAAAGTTCACTAAGTGGAAAGGTGTATAGGAAAGAATACAAACTCATTACTTATAAAAACAACAAGGAGTCCAGTGGCACCTTAAAGACTAACAGATTCATTTGGGCATAAGCTTTTGTGGGTAAAAACCCACTTCTTCAGATGCATTACTTATAATAATCCCGAATTAAATATTCAAACTGAACCTGATAGAGTTTGACTTGATCTGTTTAATGATGACCATCCCTCTTAACTAACTGTGCTAGAAGGCTGTCCATTTGGAAATCATCAGGAGGCACTCCTAGTATTTCTATAAGAATTCAGTGATCTGAACCAGTAGAAGCTGTGACGCTGGCATATCAGGTGACAGCTCTTGCCTCAGCCAAGCCATGACAAATTCATTGCTGGAAACCAATCTCTTTCACCTGTGTGTTACTATGGTTATTGGACTTATAACAATGTGTTTAATGTTTGGACTTTATGAAATGCTTGTAAGTTGCTGCATGCTTTGAGGTCACTTTTTCTTTATCGCATGCTATAAAGGTAATATATACGTTTTCTCTTTGTAAGTGTAAAAAACATGGTTGCTCCGAAACTGTGAGCCAAGTCAGGAGGAATCAGCTCCTTTTCATGAAAGAAGGACTGTCCAAACTCAATGGGCCATTGTGAGACACCACAATACAAAGGGTACGTCTTCACTTACATCCGGGTCCGGATGTAAGCAATCGGTTTTCTGAGTTCGATTTATCGCGTCTGGTTAAGACGCGATAAATCGATCCCGGATCGATCCCAGAAGTGCCCCGGATCGATCCCGGAAGTGCTCGCCGTCGACGCTGGTACTCCAGCTCGGCGAGCGGAGTATGCAGCATCGACGGGGGAGCCTTCCTGCCGCGTCTGGACCGCGGTAACTTCGGACTAAGGTACTTCGAATTCAGCTACGTTAGTAACGTAGCTGAATTTGCGTACCTTAGTCCGAAGTGGGGGGGTTAGTGTAGACCAGGCCAAAGACTTTGTTAATTGCCCCGTACACTCAGGAAAAGGCTATGTGCAAAAGGGCTCATCCCATCAGCTTGAATTGGAAGAAGAAAATAAAAGTAACTGATGAGAAAATGGGTCGTCTTTTGCTGTTTGGACTCTCACAGGGCTGGAGCTACAAAACAGAAGCAGAGATTCCCCAAGGTTATCCTGGGTTAGCTCTAAAAGACTTTCAGACGTGACAGATTACTACAACTCTGTCACCTTTTGAAACCATAGACTAACTCATTTTATGTCTATTTGTTTGCCTGCTTTAACTTCGCACTCTAATAACTTTTCTTAGTTAATAAATCCTTAACAGTTGAATATAGGATTGGCTATAAGTGTCGTCTTTGGTGTGAGATCTAAGGTACAAATTCATCTGCAATAAGTGAGTGGTCTCTTGGAACTGGGAGCAACCTGAGTATTTTGTGATATTTGGTGTGTAGCAACCATCTATCACTAAGTCCAGCTTGCCTGGATGGCTAGATAGACTGGAATGTCCCAGGGATTCCATGGTAATACCGTTAGTGCTTTAGGAGTTCACATTTGTTCTTGGTTGGTGAAATCTAATAACAGAACATGTAACAGTTTGGGGTCTTTGCCCTGCTTTTCAACAGTCTGCACTGAAGTTGGCAGTCATGGTCGAAAGCCATTCCAGACAGCGTAACAGAAGGGTTTGTCAAATTTACCAATAGACATTCAGCTTGGAATTATTTCTTTAGCAATCAGTCAAAGCTAAAATGTTGTATTTGTTCGATGGCTTTCACGGGTACATGGTAGTGATATTCCAGCACAATCTGTCTTCAGATTTGAATGAAACATGAGCAGCAGGAACATTGCACCTTTATCTTCATTGTCAGCTAATTTTTACAGACAGAAAACAAGTTTCCTCATTTATTGATTCTGACAACTTGAAGGTTTAGGAAGGTTTGCTGCCTTATGATTTCAGCATTAGTGTAGGGAGAAAAATTTGAATGACATGACTATATTGGTGGCCAATATTTTTACTTCAATTAACATTCACTATAATCTGGAAATTAGAAATAACAAAAGACAAATATACATATTTTCATCTTCTTTTGTCCTTCAACGATCCTCTTAGTTCAAGCTGACTGCGTTGAGGGAAAATAGTGGAAGCCACACATCTGAATTTGTGCACAATGCAACAGTCCATTTCAATAGCAGGAAAATTATATTTTATTCTAATGCTCATGTCTTAACAGGAATGTATTCTATATTCTTTCTGGGAATACATTTTAATTCTTTCTTTGCATTTGTAGGAATTGTCATTTGGGATTCTACTCCACAGGAGACAACCTCCAATTTTAGCCAATCATCTTGCATAATATGATAAACTAAAACACAGAGAACAAATACTTTCTGGAGGAGTAAAATTATTCTCAGTGAAAGAGTAATCTTGCTTGCTAAATTTAATTGAGCTCATTATCTTCCCTGCCGATCATCTATAAGAATCCTAGGCATTTATTTTCACCAGCATCTCCCAGAACGGAATGCCCTGGAATTTCTTGCTTCATTTTGGAACTGTTCTATCTTAAATAAGATTGAATGACCACTTCCAAAATACATCGGAACCTCCTATACAAATCTATTCAAATGATTACCTATTTTTAAACACTGACCTCAGAATGAACCATTCTTCACATTCTGAAATGTTTGGCTTTGTATTGCATCCTTCCAATCTCTTCTTGGAACAAGACTTGGAAGGGTGACAATGTGAAAGAGCCTGTACTCACAGCATTTCCAGCTGGGACCGGAAGCAGAATGCCAGATATTTCATCACAAAACTTGAGTTTGTGAGATTTCCAATCCAGTTTTGCAGATCCTTAAACGTTTCAGATAGGATTTCACAGATTCAAGGCCAGAAGGGACCATTGTGATCATCTGGTCTGATCTCCTGTATCACACAGGCCAGAGAACTTCCCCAAAATAATTCCTAGAGCAGATCTTTCAGAACAATCTAAAGCCTTGTCTACACTTGCCAGTTAGAGCTCATTAAATCAGCCCCGGGAGTTATAACTCCTGAAGTGTCCACACTAGCAAGGCACTTAGAGTGCCCGGACCCCACGGCAGGAGTGCGCCTGGTAATCCACCTCCACAAGAAGCACAGAGCTTTCTGTGCCCGGGCTGAAATGCTGGGGTGTCAGTGTGGATGATGTGTTCCATTACTGCGCTGTGATTGGCCTCCAGAAACCTCCCATAATCCCCTGAAGTCACGTGGCCACTCTGGTCATTGTTTTGAACTCAGCTGCAGGCATGCGGATATCCCCTTTCAAAGCTCCGTTTCTGACAGCACACATGCTTATCTGCTCCGGGACACAAAGCAAACCATTACTGTGGAATGCTCCTGCTGCAGAGGCGTGTGTGTGTGAGTGAGAGGTGGGCGGGGCCATGGGAGCTGATGTCAGGTTTCCCCCTGCCACTGTCTGAACTTACAAGATAGCATGCCCCCCAAACACACTGTCTCTCCCCACACATACACAGAACACACTCCCTGTCACACTCCCCACCCCCTCATTTGAAAAGCAGGTGGCAATCTAGTAAGATGCCCATGGAACAATGGGATTGGGAAACTTGCATCACGTGATGCTGTACCCCGCCCCATTAGGCATTGCAAACCCTTTCCAAAGCACGCTGCAGCCACTTGCACACTGAGATAGCTACCACAATGCACTGCTCCCTGTGGCATTGCAAGAGCTACTAATATGGACATGCTCCACAGTCACAAGAGAGCCAGCATCAGACCATTCTGGCATGAGGATACCTAACAAGCCCGGACTTGAAGGGATGAACCTACAAGTAGTACCTTGGAGTGACCATCTGCAGCAACCACTGTCACTGCAATGCATCATCAATTAGCACATGCAACGTCCTAAAGCAGCATATTTGGATGGCCACAAGTTCATGAGTTAGCATAACTTATATGGTCGTGGGGTACAACATTGCTCCACAAAAGCATTATAGCATATGTAAATTACATTTATGAAAAAAAGGCAAATGTGATTAGTGAGGGAGATGTAGTTATCACTATTACAATACAAGATACTCTCGCTAGAAGAAAACGTGTATATAGAACTGCTAAAAATACAGGGTAACAGTGCAACATGTTTGGAGCACATTTGTAGCCCACATACTTTTTGAAACAGAAAAAAAATGTTTTTTTAATTCAACATATTTTTTGAGCTCATTGTGTACATGTGGCCAGGTGACAATGTCCTAAAACAGCACAACTAGAAGGCCACTAGTTCATGAGTTATCCTGTGAGCATATAGGTTACGATACATTACCACCTCACAAACATGGGTAAGTTAAACAGACTGAGCTCCTGGAGTCCATAACTATATGTTTTCTAATCCTTTAATCATTGTCGCGGCTCTTCTCTGAGCCCTCTCCAATTTATCAACATCCTTCTTGAATTATGGACACCAGAACTGGATGCAGTTGTCGCACCAGGGCCATATACAGAATACGAATGGGACTTCTTAGATATTGAAGTAGATCAAACTCGAAATCGATCTCTTTTGAGGTTTACTGTGAATAACCACTTGCCAAAACCATGCAAAAAAAATTGAAAAGGGTGATGCTACAACCATACACAGTTTGGTGACTTGATTTTGCAGACGTTTGTGCATTTTGGTTAGCAGCCATCCACTTGGCTTCTTACACCCTAAGGCTAGTCAATACTGGCAAGGCTAAAGTGCTGCTGTGGCAGTGCTTTAACGTGGCTTGTGTGGCCGTGGTGCAGCGCTCTTTAAAAAAAAAAAAAAAAACACCTCCACGAGGGATGTAGCTCCCAGCGCAGGTGCACTGTCTACACTGGCACTTTACGGCACTGAAAGTTGCTGCACTCAGAAAGTTGCAGCGCTATAAATTGCCAGTGTAGACAAGCCGTACATTTTTATTTCAGATTAGCATTCAAATGATTTCAAAATCTAAGAGAGAGACACTCCCTGAAACCTAAGATGAGCTCAGGCAACATTTTGGATTTGATTTTGGATTTTTGAATGCCCAGAAATTAAAAGATGTTAATCTCCAGAGGTTTCATGTGGGCTCACCTGCAGTTGAAACCACTGAGTGTCACCTAGCTTCACAATGACAATATAAAAGCATGATTCTGACACAAACTGTAGTGGTCTCAGATGATCCTAGGTCTTTTATTTCTTTGAAATGTTCACAAACCTCTGTAAGCTGTAAGCTTACAAACCTCTGTAAGCTTTGTCCGAGTTTTAAGTTTGTGATGAACCTCAAAGACATGGGTGAGATTTCCATGTTTTGGGACTTCAGTGCAAACATTTCACGACGCCTGTGGAATACAAAATCTCCACTAGTATCCTAATATTCACTCTGCGTAGTGTGTTTTCTAATTATTACAGTGCTGCATAAAAAAATTGCACCTACTGCAAAACTACTGAATCTGCCTTTTGTATTTCTGGGTAAGTGGATTCTTTACTTTGCTGGTTTCTTCCTAAGGGAAATCCTCCTGTAGGGAAAATAAAAACGAGCATATTTTTGGTTTAAATGAAATTCTGAGAGTAGAAAGAGGAGAAGTGTCAGAGCTGAAACAGAGCTTATCACAGTGTGTGTGTGGGGGGGGGGGGATTACGTGTGTGGAGGTAAACATCTTAGAATGAAAGAGAAAAAAGGAAGAAAAACGCTAGAAAAATGAATTGGAAGTGGATGAAAACTTGTTAGAGCTTCTTTCTTGCGTCACGCATTGAGAAGAACTCAGATTAGCTGTCAGAAAGCTTTCTCTTCTGAGAGAACCTAGGTGGTCACAAGAGACTCATGGGACAGTAAGTGACAGAAAAAAAGCAAAGGATGCAAATGAGGACAGAAGCAGGAAAAGAAAGGGCTGAGCCATATGGGTGATAGGCAGTGAATGGTGACAGCAGTTTGCAAAACAAAAATGAAAAGAAGAAAAAGGGGTAGAAGAGGAAATACATTATAGACCTAGATGCCACAGTCATTGGCACCATACAAAGAGCACAGACAGCATCTCCTTCCTTTGCTGAGAGCCCATCCCATGCCAGCCTCATCAGAGTGCTAAATGTCCTCCAGATGTTTGGTTACATTTGTGATACAACAGTTCACGTTCATTCTCAGCCGTATCTTCTTAGATGCCACCAAACTACAATGATGTCTGCACACCATGATCTCAAACTACAGCATAGCAGATTTAGATTAAATCTCAGGAAAAACTTCCTAATTGAAAGAACAGTAGGGCCACAGAACAGACTGTTAGAGGACCCTCGCAGTCCATTCTGACCATATGATTCTATGTCTGGGAAAAGAGATTTGTGCCCCTCCTCCAGGCCCTGACATCCTAATAATGCTTGTAGTTTGGGTGTTAGTTGTAAACAAAAGGGGAGTACTGTAGCCATCACGTGCTCCTAACTTACACAGCAAAAACTATGACCATGAAACAGGTTACTGTTTGTAACTCTAGAGAAGTAACCTAACACTTCTCCTCTGTAGGTCATAAAGCACTTAGCAAAGGGAAATCGGTATCATTATCACAATTTTACAGATAGGGAAACTGAGGCAGAGAGCTGAAGTGACTTGCCCAAGGTCATCCAGCAGCCCAGTGGCAGGGCCAGGAATGTAAACACAGGTCTTCTGAGTCCCAGTGCAGTGCTCTAGCCACCAGGTTACGCTGCCTCCCAGCAATATCAATATTTTTCATAGCAAATTCGCTTGAGTTGAAGTGAAATGGAATTCACACACTTCAATGACCTAGATCAATTTGAGACTTACTTTCTGTTTGATAATGAATGGGATTTTTCTAGACTGTAATATGGATGAAATTCAGTTTTGGATTTTAGTGCTGCAGAAAGCCCCGAGAACCACACCATGTTTCCACCTTGTGGAAAGATCTCATGGTTAAGGAAGCAGACTAGGACTTAGGAGATCTAGGTTTAATTTCTGACTCTGGGACCTTGTGCTAATCACTTGATGTCTCTGTGCCCTGGGTTCCCCCGCTGTAAAATGGGTATAATAATTTCTTTGTTTGTTTAGATTGAAAACTTTTCAGGACAGCGGCTGTCTCTTACCATGTGCATATACAACATCGTGGAGAATGGGGCCCCAATCTGAATTAAAGCCTCTAATTGCTACATAATAGAAATAGTTAACACTAATAATACAGTGTGCTGGGGGACAGCGGATGCAAAGTAGGCTCCAGGGTAACTCTCCACTCCCTCTGTGCTATGGAGCTGGGATTTACTCCTACTCTGGATGGCTTAGTGTGCAAGGAGGTGGGAGTTTCAGCAGACCAAGGGAGAGGCTGTACCTGGTAACTGGATCTGTGATTATGTGGATCCAGTAATTTCCACTGATTCCCAAGCTCCATTAATTTTCATTTCTCCTTGTGGCAGATTCAGCTACAGAACCTATTGTTCTGTAATCAATCAACCCCCAAAATGAGATTTTATTCTAAAGTTGAGGGGCCAGGGGAAGAAACTTGCAGAGTTTGGATTAGTTTTGTCCCTCTGTGGGTTTTAAAATCTGGCCCTTTATTTAGATTTTCCAGACCATTCCCCTTTCAGGATTGTTGGCTAGAATATATTTTCTAGCACTTTGTACGTTCTAGTTCTAAATTACATTAATGATGGTGTTTTGACCTCACTGGAACATTATTCCAGTTTTATAGATCCCTATGATAATACCCCTCCCCTGATGCTATTACTAGGCCTATTGCTTTGATCTACATTTGTCTTTCTGATCTGCCTGTTCTGCTGTGTGTATCCTTCTGGAGAGGAGACAGACTCAGGAAAGCTGTAAGAGGATGGAGCCATTGGAGGAGCATTACCAACCAAAAGCACAGCTTGTATCACACAGAGATGAGGGGCAGGGGTGAATGACACACTACCTAATTCAAAGCACTCCTAAATGATTCATGATGGGAGGCCTTTTTCTATTTGCTTGCTTTAGGAGGAGTGAGAGGCACTGCGTAGGATGGATGGATGGAGTTAAGGAACCCCCTGAGCTTACTAATAGGACCGCCACAAAAATTTCTGGGCCTGCTACTATCCTTTCCCCCTGCTGCTTTAATTTCGCTCCCCTGGTGCACAGTAGCCAGCAATAAACCACACACGCTCTGTCTCTGAGCTCTGCTTCAGTGCCCAATTCCATGAACTTTCACATATTGCTCAGTGGGATCACAGTAATGAAATTTCCATACAGTACTGTCATTTTTGCAAACCTGGCCTCTGTTAACATGTGCAAAATGAAACTTCTCCTCTAACCCCCCATCTGTTACTTCATCCTTAGGGACCTGCCCATGGTCACTCACTTATTACCCAAAGTACTGTAAAAAGGAAGGGGTTTTTAAACTGCTGCACTCAGACAAAACATTAGTTGAAAGGTAGGGATTGTTTACAGTCTCCTGTTAAATATAGCAAATGTGTCCCAAAGCTTCTTTACAAAGAAGTCTGTAAATCAAATAGGTTGCAGGACTAACCCTTATAAATAGTTAGAAGTAATAAAAGTAACCTCATATTTGCCGAGTGATAAGAAGGGCATATAGAATTTTTGAAAAAAATAAATGTGGTCTAGTTGGACTAGCAATTAGGACACCTGGTTCATCTGTCCCCAGTTTGGCCACTGACTCCTGCTTTGACATTGAGCAAATCGATAAGGGCTGGTCTACATGGGCAAATTATTCCCAAGTAAAATAGGGTGTGAATGTAAAGCACTATGACAATTGGGGAATAATTCCCTGTCTGGTCACTAGAATTATTCTGGAATACCTAGAGGAAAATGTCCTTCTCAGAGCGGGAATATTGTGAGGCTAAATTCTTTAATGTTTGGAAAGCGCTCGGAACCCTTTGGATGGAAGTTGCTAGAGAACTGCAAAATACTCTTATTTTTCTAAAAATGCCTTGTTTATTTACCAATATAGGTGAGGTGGGGAAACAAAGCACTTTCATGTCAAGTCCCAAGACAGAAGATCAATGAATTATTTTAAACACCAACGAAAGTTTCCTTGACAACCAGGTGGTGGGGAGAAGGGACAGGCCAGCTAAAAATTCCATGGAGACTTGTGATTGATTGCAGAAATGCGATACTGATTTGATTTCCTTTAAATAGTGATCTGATAGTTTTAATCAAGATCGAATCAAATGACAAATAATAAATCACAGAGAAGAGTTCACACTTGAATAAATAAACAACAGCTGCTAAGGGTGGAAGGGAGAATAAAAAAAGGAAATGTTTAAGAAATCTGAAAAGGATTGATGATCAAGGTAAACGCCTCAATTTCTTTCCTATGGCATTTTGGTGATAATAACAAGATTGTGATGCAGGATGTTAACATATCATAGCCAGGTGCATAGCTTAAATGAATACTGTATACCTCAGGCCAGCTGAGATTCTGCTGCTAATGGTCTCAAGACCTTATAAATCTTGAATGTGGGATAAAGGATTTCAATTTACAAAGGGGGTGGAGGGAAACCAGACTCCGTTGGCACTGCATATATTCCTATTGCTGTTAGGATACTGCTGATAAACATCAATGATTCTGTCAGTGATTCTCCCTCATTATTACTAACGTGTGACTAGTGTCTCACTGGATTATGAAAACCTGTGCGGCTGTAAAGCCATCGCTGCTATCTCAAAAATAGAAGCTAAAGAATCTTTATAAAAAGTTCTGATGCCAGCAATCATTCTTGCATGCAAGCCAAGAGGACGGGGCGGAGGCTGGCAAATTGCTGCGTGTGGTGCCTTTCACCCAAGGATCTCAATGTGCATTACGAATATTAATTAATTAAAACCACACATTGCTCCGGGGGCAGGTAAGTATTACGAGGCCAGTTGACAAATGAGCACATTGGCCTGAATCTTTCTGTGCCCCAAAGAGCCACATTTTTTTATTTGCATGCAGATTTAGTCTCTCTAGAGCACTTCTCTGGCCCCCTCGCAGGTAGCAGCTGAGCATCTCACAATCTTTGATACACTTCGGCTCAGAACTGCCCTGTGAGGCAGGAAAGTGCTGTGGTACCCAAAGCACTTAGATGAAGAACTCCTATTGATTTAAATGAGAATTAGGTGGCTAGGCCCTTCTGGGAACCCCAGTAGGCACCTATCTGCTTCTTCAGGCACCTAAATCAGTGTTTCCGTCCTGGGCTGTGATTGGAGGAGGGGAGGCAAAGCAGCGGCCCCTCCCCATCCCTGTTGCTCCTGGATGCACCACCTTGGTGTTGGTTGCTGGGACCCCCAGCAGGGGTTGCCCCCCCTCTGGAGCCCCCCAGGGCACAATGCTGGAGGAGAATGCTATTGAGGAGTTCCCCACCTTCCCAGAGGTGTTGGGGCTCAGGCTTTGGGGCTTCAGCCCTGGAGTGGCAGTCTCTGGCTGAGGGCTTCAGCCCTGGGCTCCGGCTTCACAGCCGCAGGCTCCAGACTCTTGTCACAGGGCTTCAGGGTCCAGCCCCCTGCTGACTCCTTCACTCCCATCTCCCCCGGCCCCCCCACTGCCTCCCCTGACCCTCCATCCAGGGCTTAATTTGTCCCCAGGCTTGCCAGGGCTGAGTAAGTCTGCTGTGAAAAGTGATACTTGTATGTTTGTTAATATCACTTTTCACAACAGACTTACTCACTAGCAGTAAATAAATTACAATAATTTGGATGTGTATGTGCACATATTTATTTAGTTTTCCTAAAGCTAATTAAGTATTTTAGGAAAAAACGTGAGAGGGCACCAATAAGAGTTGGTGGCCGCACTATGAGGCCACCAAAAAAAAAAATTGTCCTGAGAACCCCAATTCTAAATACTTTTACAATTCTGGCCCTAAGTGACATGCCAAGAGTCACATAGGGAGTTTATGGTGGAGCAGGAACTTGAACTTGTGTTGCCAGGTCTCTGGTTTTCGACTGGAATGCCTGGTAGAAAAGGGACCCTAGCCATTAAAAGTCCGGTGGGCAGTGCAGCAGGGCTAACGCAGGCTCCCTGCTTGCCATGGCTCCCGGAAGCAGCGGCATGTCCCCCCTCCAGTTCCTATGCATAGGAAGGCTCCGTGCGCTGTCCCCACCCCAAGCACCAGTGGAGGGGGCAGCGCGCAGAGCTGCCGGGCTGCAGCTCCGCATAGGAGCTAGAGCGGGGACATGCTGTTGCTTCCGGGAGCTGCCCGAGGTAAACGCCGCCCGGAGCCTGACTCCCTCCCGTGCCCCAACCCCCTGCCCCAGCCCTGATCCCCCTCCTGTTCTCCAAATCTGGAGCACCCCCCTACACACTCCCTGTACTCCAAACCCCTCATCCCCAGCTCCACCCCAGAGCCCTCACCCCTTCTCACATCCCAACCCACTGCCTCAGTCCGGAGCCCCCTCCCACATCCTGAAAGCCTCATTTCTGGCACCCCACCCCCCTGACCCAGCCGATGAAAATGAGCAAGTGAGTGAGGGTGGGTAAAACGAGCAACAGAGGGAGGGGGAGGATAGAGTAAGCGAGGGGCAGGGCCTCGGAGAAGGGGCAGGGCAAGGGTGTTCAGTTTTGTGCAAGTAGAAAGTTGGCAACCCTAGTCCTAACCAGTGGATCATCCTCTCTCAGCTTCTGGCCTCCTTGGTTTTATTTCCTGGTTCTGCCACTGACTTGCTGCACAGCTTCAGGCAAATTGCTTTTTAGTTTTTAAATGTCAAAGTCCTCTACATATAGATATAAGATGCTTAAAGTTAGTCACACACAAGTCAGTTGGAAAGCCAGGAATGGAACCCAGGAGATCCTGACTGCTCCAAACACCACACACACTTCCCGGATAAAAGGTAGTTTCCTCAGGCTACGTATTGTACAGCTAGTTGTAATTTACAACGACTGCAAGAATCTACCCTAGTTTTAATCACTGGCCAGTGGCATTGTATCTATCAAACTAGCAGCAGCCATATTGCTAGAGGCTACATCTCTCTCACACACGACACAGAATTGTTAATAATTTACAAATAAAAATAAAGTGTATTAGAAGCACACAGCCAGGTAGATATATTGAGTCAAACTATTGGGATATATTGGGACTTGCACCCTATGGCTTCGTAAATCAGTACAAAATGTGGTCCCTCAACCGTTTTACCCTTTCATTAGACAGTTATCCAATGGGCAGACCTAGTTTATCATAAACTACTCATTATTTTCTTAGTCCTTCCTTCGTTCTCCCCTGTCTTTTTCATTGTTTGTTTTTGGGATGGGACTCTGCAGAAGAGAAACACAGAGAAAGACACAGCAAGAAAACAAGAATGCTTTAGTCTCAAGCATTGCATTATTAGAAGCCCCGGAGCTGCAACTCTCAGCAGAAAAGATTTCTTCTAATCATGCATTTGCCCATAGGCAGCAGACACTACGAACAGCCCTGTTTACCTTATTATAACATCAGGGAAAGTTCATGTTGAAAAGACTAATTGCAATATATCAGAATCTAGCATAGACTCTAATGACCTTAATACAGCATTTCCATGCATATATATACACACACACACACACACACACACACACACACACCATAAATGGGACCTATATACACTGTGAAAAAAAGATTCTCGGAACAAAAGTCAGCTGCTTCAGAGTGGAGAGCTCAAGAAAATGGTCTTGTTTATTCTAAGTACCTTAGCATCAAGTGTTTTCTCTAATGTGCTGAACATAGTCTAGCTTTACTATGAAGGATCTCTGACAGATGAAGACCAGGACTGGAGAATCACTGGACAGTACAGAGAACCAACACCATAAAGAGAAAACTCTCTGTTGTACTGGCAATTATGTAGCCTGATAGTTAACATAAACTCAGTCAGCATAAGCACTAGGTTCCTGCTAACCCAGCCAGGCAAAAGCAAAACAAAAAACAAATAAGCACAAGTCTATAACAACATTTGTGAATTATCCCTGAGGAACCAAAATGTGACACTATCATAATCTTTAGCAGATCTATCAAACTCTCATTTTCAAAGTGCTGTATAGACATTAAAGCAGAAATTTCCAAAGCTTCACAGATCCCATTAATTCCTACATTCTTAGACATGTTTGAAAATCCCACCGTAACCAAATAATTCTCACAGCACCCTGGTGAGGCAGGTAAAATATTAATCGCCATTTGGCAGCGGGAATCATGAAACTTTTACTTGGTTCAGCTATTTTGTTCCCAGGACATACTGAAAATTCCAGATCTTGGTTCTTCTTCTGATTTGTAATACAAATGGTTTTGTAACAGTAACTATATGCACTCAGTTATTCCAGCGCGAAACCCTATGATTGATATACATGGCCAAGTGCCAACTACAAGGCAGAAATAGATTTATATACACACACACACACACACACACACACACACACACACAAAAGAGAGTTGTGAGGGCACTGTGAAACCTGTGGCTAAAGGCCCCCTGAGTTGGGAGAATGAGAATATGACACTCTCAGCTCTAATTTTTCTTTTAAGGTAATAAGTTTGTTGGCCTCACCCTTTTCCTGGTGAGGCAAACAAACAGACATTTTTATTTGTCCGTCACCATCACAACAAGAACAATTCTGAGAATCTTGATTAACTAACAGCAGCTGAAGAGAAACAGAGCACAAGGCACTGTATTTTATAGGATCTACAAAATATGTGGCTATTTTCCTTGAAAACATAAACCGATCACTGATGTTGAAAAGATCTCAAGATCACCACATATATATGTAGGAGAATCGGTTGTGTCAGTGGTGTATTATAAAGAATCATCACATTGTCCCTCCCACAAATTTTTATGCCTGCCCTGTGAATAGCAATGTAACAGCAGCAGACAGGAGCCATGCATGTGGGGGCAGCAAACCATTGTTATTCAGACCTGCTCAAAAGTGCTAACGTTTGCTTTGACACTGAGTATATTATTATCCTCCAGCACAATTCAAAGGAAGAGTAAGGCCAGTCCTGATACGCCATAGTCAGCTCAATTACTTTGTTGTCACTTACTTAATTGCTGTTCCAAAATTCTGACAACATTGCCTAAAAGTTTACGACTGCTTTCATTTTCCAAAACACAAAGAACTGCACAGGGAGCTAAATATGCCTTTTAAAAGTGCCTATAATTTTAAACAGCAGAACAGAGTATCCATATTGAAAGGTGATGTATGATTACTGTCACAAATGGTCTGATTGATTATTGATTGCAATCATCTACTCCTTTCCATGATGAAATTGGCTATAACTCCTTATGCAGCTACTGATAACGCTGTGTCCCTCCTATTCAAAGGCAACATATGCATTCTGCACATGATAAATCACTCAATGCAGGAGGGGGGGGAACCACCCACCCATTGTAAGACAGCAGCTAAGGTTTATTAGAGGCACAGTGACGTAGTACACAAAAGGCCTATGGAATTCAACTGAAAGTCCCTATGGGCTAAATTCTGCTCTCAATATTGAGTCCTGAAGGCATTACTCCGTAGGGAAAGGCTTTCGTTTTTCTGTAAAGCAACAGGCACTGTTTTGCATGGTGTAACTCAAGGCAAGATCTGACCCATTGGTTTTGGAAAACCTGTAAATGGAAGGACAAAATGCTAGCCCTTACTGTAAAATCATCCTTGAAGAATGACTTGCACTGTATAGCATATTCAAAAAGTTATTTCCAGCTTGGTTACTCGGTTCTCAGTCATGCCATGTGTTGGGGTCACTGTGGCCAAAATTCTTCAGCATGGTTCAGGGCTGGAGGAGGCCTCTTGCTGATCCCCCCTTCTTGGTAGATTTCCTTCAGGGCACTAGATTCACACTGCAAGGTGGAGCAGAGAAGGGGTAGGATCCCCACAATATGCACTGAGTGCAGTTCCTGCTTTACCATGAGTACTACTCCCATCAATTGTGACAGGCCCTTAAGAAGAGTACACAAGGTAGGTTGAGGCTCCTTTGTTCTCATCTCCTCACTTTCCCACCCATTTAAGAAGCAGTCACTAACTGGCTTCAAGGAATCAAAATGTTCTACCCATGTGAAAATAGTGACAAAGATGTTCAGCTATTTCCTAGCCAGATGTGCAGAGGTTATGACGATATGAACACCTCTAAAAACAGATTTCTATTGTTTGTGTTTTTCCTACCTCTTAACTTCTCACTTCTTTGCTGTACTAAAATTGCTTATAAATAATAATGTTTTGCACTTCATTACTACTTCCCATTAGTTGATCTCAAAATGCTTAAGAAACAACTAATTAAATTAACCCTTACAACCCCCTACTCCTCCTCCAGGTGATAGGAAAGTACAAAACATTAATACATTCATTTTACAGCAGAGGAAACTGAGGCACAGAAGATGAAACTTGGGTGCATGAAAGCACCTGTATGAGTAGACTGGGTTTTAGAAGCTCTGGATGTTCACAATGAGAGTTGGAGGTGCTCATCTCTGCAAATGAGATCACTTATTTAGATATCTCAACAGAGAACACTTTGACGTAAATTGCATGAGATCATCAAGTCAGTAGAAGAGCTGGGGATAGAACTCAGAAGGCTGGTGGCATCTAAGTGGGGTTTAATCTCTTGGACCACAACTGCCTTCATAGGAACTGATATTAAAAAATATGGGGCTTCACCATCTCAACTATGCACTTGCAAGGAGTCAGTGTTTTGTCATGCCATGATATTGCATCAGATAGTTCACTGATTAACATGGTGTAACAAGCACAGAAACATTATTTTTCTACTAAAAAATTAAAGTGCTGTGACTTTAAAAAAGAAAAAAGACTAGACAAAGTGCTAATAGTTTATATAGCTGCCTCCCTCCAGTTGCAATTGCTCCTGTTGACCAGCAAAGCCAGCAGTCTCTTCCTGTTTGGGCGTCTAATGCAGACTAGGAGGCTGGTCTGACTCCAGTTAAAAGGAACATGCAGGAGCGCCGCCAGCTTTTCTGCCGCCCTAGGCGGCGGAAGGTCCCGCCCCGAAATGATGCCCCCCACAGAGGCAGCGGAAGGTCCTGCCACCGACATACCGCCGCGGTTGCCGCTCCCCAAATTGTAGCACCCTAGGCGACCGCCTAGGTCGCCTAATGGGTTGCGCCGGCCTTGGGAACATGTCTGTTTAAGTAAAATACACAGTGATGCATTTAGACTATTCTTGAAGAGGGATCTCAAATTCACTCAGTGCTTTGTATTTCAGAGCTACAAGAGCAACTTTCACCATCAGGCTAACTATAAATACCAAGTGTCAGACATTTCTCTCAGGGACTTCGTAAAACAATTGAAGTTAAGACTGCAATGAAATTTCAGTTATAAACTTTGATTTTCACTGACTAAAGGGCACTTTCATATAGCACTTATTTTGTCATTCTCTCCGTTTGTTGCGATATTCTTCCCAAAGTCTAGAAATCATTTTTTTCCTCTCTTCTCATTTTACCATGCATGGAACTGAAATTAACATGGCGGTTTGACTGAACTTCAACTTTTAAGGGTTATCTTGTTACACACACACACACACACACACACACACACACACACACACACACACA